>NC_012873.2:26393095-26395637 GCF_000003195.3 Sorghum bicolor | reverse complement strand
TTTGCCATCATATTTCCAATTCTTTACAAATTCTTGATTGGTTGAGCCAAATATAATGTCATCAACATAGAGGTGCAACACAAATAAGTCCTTGCCTATCTTTTTAGTGAAGAGAGTGGTGTCAACCTTACCCACGAGAAACCCTTTAGAGAGTAAGAAATCCCTTAACCTCTCATACCATGCTCTAGGTGCTTGTTTCAAACCATACAATGCTTTCTTCAACTTGTAAACATGGTTGGGCTTCTTGTCATTTTCAAAACCGGGAGGTTGCTCAACATAAACCAACTCATTTATATATCCATTCAAGAATGCACTCTTCACATCCATTTGATATAGCTTGATATTGTGAGCACAAGCATAGGCTAACAAGATCCTAATTGCTTCCAATCTAGCAACCGGGGCATATGTTTCTCCAAAGTCAAGACCTTCAATTTGTGTGTAACCTTGTGCTACCAATCTTGCTTTGTTCCTTATCACTATCCCATCTTGATCTTGCTTATTTCGAAAGACCCATTTGGTTCCAATCACATTATGATCCTTAGGCCTCTCTACTAACTCCCATACTTGATTTCTAGTAAAATTGTTTAGCTCTTCATGCATAGGATTTACCCAATCAACATCTATCAAAGCTTCTTCTATCTTATTTGGTTCAATGGATGATACAAATGAGAAATGTGCACAAAATGATGCCAATCTTGATCTAGTTTGTACACCTCTTGATATATCACCAATGATACGATCCAATGGATGATCTCTTGTAATATTGGTTGGTTGGAGTATTTGAACTTGATTGCTTGCACTTGGTTGGTCATTTGATTGAGATGATGAACTAGCCACTTGTTGATCTTTCACTTGAGCACCACTTGTACTAGTTTGAGATATATCAAAAGAACCACTAGCTTGCACATTAGAGTTAGAGAGCACTTGATTTTTATCATCTTCAACATCAGTCACCTCTCTAGGCCTTATATCACCAACATCCATGTTCTTCATAGCATTGACTAACTGAGTGCCTCTCACATCATCTAGATTCTCATCTTCATCTTGGGAACCATTTGTTTCATCAAATTCAACATCATGAACTTCCTCAAGAGTACCATTAGTCAAATTCCAAACTCTATAAGCCTTGCTAGTAGTGGAGTAACCAAGCAAGAAGCCTTCATCACATTTCTTTTCAAATTTGCTCAATCTAGTGCCTTTCTTCAATATATAGCATTTGCAACCAAAAACTCGAAAGTATGCAATATTGGGTTTTCTACCATTTAAGATCTCATATGGGGTTTTCTCCAACATAGGATGGCAATATAGGCAGTTACTATAGTAGCAAGCCGTGTTGATAGCTTCGGCCCAAAAAAGAATGACTAACATTGTATTCACTAAGCATAGACCTAGCCATATCAATTAAAGTTCTATTCTTCCTCTCAACAAGGCCATTTGATTGTGGAGTATATTTAGCCGAGAATTGATGCTTAATTCCAAACTCATCACATAACTCATCAATTCTTGTATTCTTAAATTCACTACCATTGTCACTTCTCACTCTCTTGATGGTTGTTTCAAACTCATTGTGAACTCTCTTGACAAATGATTTGAAAGTTGCAAAAACATCACTCTTATCAACAAGAAAGAATACCCATGTATATCTTGTAAAATCATCCACTATCACAAAGCCATATTTATTTCCACCAATGCTAGTGTATGTTGTTGGCCCAAATAAATCCATGTGCAATAGCTCAAATGCCTTAGATGTGCTCATGATGCTCTTCTTAGGATGTGTGTTACCAACTTGCTTTCCGGCTTGACATGCACTACATAGCTTATCTTTCTCAAATGTGACATCTTTCAAGCCTCTAACTAGATCATGCTTTATCAACTTGTCTAATTGTTTCATTCCAACATGACCAAGCCTTCTATGCCATAACCAACCCATGCTAGATTTAGTGAGCAAACATGTTGATAATTGAGTTTCACTAGCATTGAAATCAACCAAGTATAGATTCTCATATCTAAATCCTTTGAATATCAAGTTAGAGCCATCTACACTTATGATTTCTACATCATCCACACCAAATATGCACTTGAAACCAAGATCACAAAGTTGAGCTACTGACAATAGGTTGAAGTTCAAGCTCTCTACTAGTAGCACATTTGAAATGCTCAAATCATTTGATATTGCAATCTTACCAAGCCCTTTGACCTTGCCTTTTCCATTATCACCAAATGTTATACTATGAATTCCATCATTATCATTTGTGTTGATTGAATTGAACATTCTTGAATCACCGGTCATGTGTTGAGTGCACCCACTATCAAGAACCCAATGCCTTCCTCCGGCTTTATAATTCACCTACAAAAGAAAATTAATTCTTTTTAGGTACCCAAACTTTCTTGGGTCCTTGAAGGTTAGTGACTAAGCTCTTTGGTACCCAAATAGCTTTCTTCTTTGAGCCCACAATTGGTGCACCAATGAACTTAGCTTGCACCCCATTAACACTTTTGGTAAGCATATCACAAGAATCAAATTTAATTGAGGATACATTAT
>NC_012873.2:26391902-26392995 GCF_000003195.3 Sorghum bicolor | reverse complement strand
AGTGCAAAACCGACCATTGCCCTTCACAAAGCTAGCTTTATGAGTAGCAAAGGCCGCTAGGGGTGAAAGTGGCGTGGATAATTCTCTGAACCGATCCGATCTGAATTCGAATTTTGAGGATATGGAGAAGAACTTTTAACATCCGTGCGGATACGGATATTCCGAATCCGATTATCTGCGGATACGGGGTAGGATATGGAATAGGTAAAATCCGGCGGATATGGATTATCCGCAAATTTTATGCGGATTATCCGATGTTTAAAATAGGATATCCGAAGGTTTCTCTTCCAAGACTAAATAATTTAGGATTTTAAAAAATTTGTTAGTTGAGGACTTTTATTTTATGATGTGGTTGTTTAATGTTCTAATTTTTAAATTAAGAAATTTGCTAGATGCTATTATTTATTGGCTAATAACTTATTATTTTTTGGTGAAGATATCATGTTAAGTGTTAATTATTAGTGTGAGTGTAGCAATATGGAATGCAATGCAAGATTATTATCTATTGCCTATTCTTGTTTGTACTAAATAAATTCTTCACAAGCATATAATTCTCTATGTATGCACATGTTACTCGACTATTAAACTCCGTCTCCGATCCGTTTTCGCTCCATATCCGTACCAGTTCCGACTACCGAAAAAAACCGTATCCACATCCACATCCGTGTATTATCCGCTCCGCACCGAATCCGACAAAGAAAAACGGATTAGGATATGGGAAAGACATTATCCGCACCGATCCGATCCGTTTTCATCGCTAAAGGCCGCCTTGCCTTTCTTGGGGGTATAGCCTAATCCCTCTTTGTTGAGAGAAAATCTTTGGCTACCCAAGCACTTTAGCAAGTGGGCTTCACCACCATAGGCATTGCCTAAGGCGCGAGTGAGCTCATTGACCTCCTTCTTGAGGGTCTCATTTTCATTAATTAATGTGGCATCACAAGTGAAACCATCACTAGTAGATGAGGTAGAAGTGGAAGTGCTGCAAGAAGAGTTAGTGGAGGCAATAATAATAGGCTCAAAGAAAGATTCATTAATTAAATCACAAGTAGAGCCCTTGTCACAAGTCACAATAACTTCCTCCTTCTTAGCTGCT
>NC_012873.2:26333483-26391802 GCF_000003195.3 Sorghum bicolor | reverse complement strand
AATATCATTTTCTTCTCCTTCTTTTCTTTCTTTTCCTTCTTCTCGTTCTCATCATTATCACTATTATATGGACAATTTGCTACAACATGATCCTTGCTCTTGCATTTGTAGCATATTCTCACATATTCTTTGCTCTTATTTTGATCTCTTCTTTTTCTTGCACCATAGCCCTTCTTCTTCATAAATTTGTCAAACTTGCGCACAAAGAGAGCTAGTGCTTCATCATCAATGTCACTAGCTTCCTCATCGTCACTTGATTCTTCTTTCTTTGCTTTGCCCTTGCTCTTGGACGAACTAGCCTTGAATGCCACACTTTTCTTTTTCTTGTCTTCATCCTTCTTCTCATCTTGGTCAACCCCTTCCCTTTCCATACGGTATGTCTCTTGTGTCATGACATCACCTAGTACTTGGTTAGGGGTAAGCTCTTTCAATCCTCCTCTTATAATAATTAATCTTAGTGTCTCAAATCTTGAAGGTAAGCACATCAAGAACCGATGGGATACATCATCATCACTTATCTTCTCACCCAAGGACTTCAAATCATTCACAATTACTTGCAATCTACGGAACATCTCCGGAATGCTCTCATCATCCTTCATCTTGAAGCTTGTCAATTTATCTTTGAGAATATACAATTTTGCACTCTTGACTGCAGGTGTGCCCTCATATGTTTCCTCCAATCTCTTCCACACTTCACTTGCTCTATCACAATCTTTGATTTGCTCAAACACCTTTGAATCAATTGCATTATATATAGTGTTGAGAGCCATAGTGTTGCATTGCTTGTTTGCTTTATCTTGGTTGGTGAGATTGGTGGGATCAAGAATCACAAAATCATTCTCTATCATATCCTACACTTGATCATTGATTGAACCCAAATACATCTTCATTTTTCTCTTCCAGTAATCATAGCATGTACCATCAAAGAACGGTGGTTTGCCCCCCACATGGTTGAACACAATTTGAGCCATCTTTTGACACCGAAGGTTGTTAAGCCTTGATTAAACGGTGACCACGGCTCTGATACCACTTGAAAGGTCCTAAGATGGCTAGAGATGGGTGAATAGCCTATTTAAAAAATGTACAAGGCACTAGAGCAAAGGATTAATATAACAAAAGGCGTAAAGCAATTTTACTCTAGCTCTACAAGAGTTGCAAGCCACCTATCCAATAATTTTAATTGCTATGATCTCTAGGCACAAGCAAAGGCTATGTCACTACTCTTTACAACTAGTTACAACTAGCTAAAACTAGGAAGTACTAGTTACAACTAATTTGCAAGAAGGTAAACAGATGAGAGATAATTATACCGATGTGTAGAGGATGAACCAATCACAATGTATATCAATATATTCACCGGGAGAATATCAATCACAATATTGACACCAATATTTTTCTCACGAGGTTCACGTGCTTGCCGGCACGCTAGTCCCTGTTGTGTCGACCAACACTTGGTGGTTCGGCGGCTAATAGGTGTTTCACAAACCTAGCCCAACAAATGGGCGCCACAAGAACCTACCCATAAGTGAGGTAGCTCAATGACACGAGCAATCCACTAAAGTGGCTTTTGGCACTCCGTCGGGGAATAAGCCCAAGAACCCCTCACAAATATCACCTTGATTGGGGGCGGACACAATCACCAAATCCCCTCACCAATCAATAAATCCACAACCGTCTAGGTGACGGCTATCACTAAGAGTAATAAGAAATCCACAATAACAACAATCACCTAGTGCCACAAGAATATGCAGTTTCAAATGCACCTAGAGTTTCCCTCAATCTTCTCTCAGATGAGCACCAAGCTATGAGAGGGAGAGGAGAGGGAGGAAATGCTCACGAGCTCACTGGATCAAACACGTAGGCCTCTCAAAAATCTCTCGTAGGATTAGCACTTGGGAGAGATGGGAGAGGGGAGCTCGAGTTCTCTGTTCTCTGGAAAGAAAGAAGTGAAGTCTTCTGTATTCGTGAGACCGAGGAAGGAAGTGGAGCGCTCGGCCTAAATTTACTTGGCCAGCCAGCTCTCCAACGGGCAAAACAACAGTGCCGTTTGCCTCAACGGGCAGCACATGCACTGAGTGACCCTCTGCATTCTCTCAGCAACGGGTCCCAGCAAATAAATGAGCATGCGGCAAAGAGCTGCAACCAGCAGTCCAAGTGCATGCACGCCTGCACTCTCCACATTAAATGGGACGAGCTGCACCTCAAAACAATTAAGTGTCTTCTTGTACTTGAGTGGACCCCACACTATAAATAGCATAGGTCAATGGCTGCCTCCTTTTCTCAAGGTGTGTTCACACTTGCATGCAGCCATGCAAATCACATCTCTCTCTTTCTCTCTCTTATTTATTAAGGCAAGAGCTCCACCACATGCACGTATGCAAGCATGGTCCCTGCCTTTTCTTTCTCACGCACAAGACAGACAGCGCACAACAGCTGTAAATTCTTTCAATTGGTTCCAACTGGCTGCAACTGCTTTCAGCTCTCTTTCATCTGCCTCCTGTTGGGCTGCACACTGGATTTAACTGGTTGCGACTGATTGTGACCGCTTCCAGCTTCTTGCAATTTCCTTCACTTCCTTGCTGTTGAGCTGTTCACTGATTTTAACTTGTTCCAACTAGTCGCAACTACTTCCAGCTCCTTACAAAAGCCTTCACTTGCTTGCTGTTAAAACTGTGCACTGCTTTTAACTGATTCCGACTGCTTCCAAATTGTTTCAGCTTCTTATAATAACTTTCAGCTTGTTTCAGCAGCCTGCAGTTCTTTTATATCTGGACAATAGTTCACCTTCTGAGAATTTTCAGCACCTTTTCAAGTAGCTAATTTTACCAAAATATTTCAGAATAAATTGGACATTTCAATTAGCTTTTCACAAATATTTTTTATAGGCTTTCTCATGCAGCTTACCCAATGTTATCCTAAACGCTAAACGGTAAACAGTTGGTCACCCTTCGTTTAGCGTTTAAACTGTTTAGACGGTGTTTAAACGGATTAAAACGATCTAAACGGTTTTACACAATATTACAAAAATGTGCATATTTTTTAATGTAAAGTCAATCATTCTATCATTTATACATATTTATGCAACTAAAAACCATTTATTTTATTATGTAATATATGTTTATGCATGTTAGAAGAATTAAATATACATATTTATGCATGTAACAAATGAATTTTATATATTTATAAATACAATAAATTAAAGTATACAAATTGTTGATATAAAATTCAACTAGATTCACCTGGTGTTTGCCTAAACGGCCGTTTAAACAGCCGTTTATCATGTTTAATACCGTTTACAACCGTTCCGTGTAGGCCGTTTAGACCGTTTTCCCTGTTTTTTGACCGTTTAAACGGTCAACCGTTTAATTTCCCGTTTACCCCCTAAACAAAACAGTTTGCCACCGTTTACCGTTTAATGACCGTTTAATCGGCCGTTTAGGCCGTTTAGGCGAACACTGAGCTTACCACGTCACTAAGCGCTAGGTATATGCAAATGAGAAACATACTTAGTGGCACAAGATAACCAATCTTGCACCTAAACTAACACAGTCTCCAAACAGATTGAAGCGAGATTCCATATGAGACACATGATCTAGGAGTTCTATCGGGTGCATCCAAATTGATTTCTAAGAATATGGTGTGTTCCATGCAAACCGTACAACTATCTTTCATCAAGATTAGCACTATCTCCAAACAGACCGAACCGAGCTTTCACTTGAGCCTCCTCACCTAGGAGTACCATCGGGAACTTCCACAACGATTTCTGAGCCTATGGTGCACTGGGCACAAACCATGCTACTATCTTGCACCAAAACTAATACTATCTCCAACTGGACCAAAGCGAGATTCCATATGATACACTTCATCTAGTAGTTCCATCGGGTGCATCTACAGTTCCATCGGGTTTGTCCAAATTGATTTCTGAGCATATACTATGTTCCATGCAAACCGTGCCCCTATCTTACATCAAGATTAGAACTATCTCCAAACACACAGAACCAAGATTCCACATGAGCCTCTTCACCAAGGAGTACCATCGCGTGCGTCCAAAATAGTTTCTTAGCCTATGGTGCATTAGGCACAAACCGTGTACTTATCTTGCACCGAAACTAACACTATCTCCAAAGAGACCGAAGTGAGATTCTATATGACACACGTCATCTAGGAGTTCTATTGGGTGCTTCCAAATATATTTCTAAGCATATGGTACGTTCGATGCAATTCGTGCACCTATCTTGCATCAAGATTAGCACTATCTCCAAACAAAGCAAACTGAGCTTCCACTTGAGCCCCTTTACCGAGGAGTATCATCGGGTGCATCCAAAATGGTTTCTTAGCCTATGATGCACTAGGCGCAAACTGTGTACCTATCTTGCACCAAAACTACCTCCGTCTCCAAACAGACCAAAGCGAGATTCCATATGACACATGTCATCTAGGAGTTCTATTGGGATGTGTCCGAATGGATTTCTTAGCATATGGTATGTTCCATGCAAACCATGCACCTATCTTGCATCAAGATTAGCACTATCTCCAAACAGATCGAACCGACCTTCCACTTAAGCCTCTTCACCTAGGAGTATTATCGGGTGCTTCCATAATGGTTTCCGAGCCTATGGTGCATTATGAGCAAACCATGCACCAATCTTGCACCTAAACTAACACTGTCTCCAAACAGATTGAAGCAAGATTCCATATGACACACATGATCTAGGAGTTCTATCGGGTGCGTCCAAATTGATTTCTAAGGATATGGTATGTTCCATGCAAACCGTACACCTATCTTTCATCAAGATTAGCACTATCTCCAAACTGATCGAACCGAGCTTTCACTTGAGCCTCTTCACCTAGGAGTACCATCAGGAACTTCCATAATGATTTCTGAGCCTATGGTGCACTGGGCACAAAACATGCAACTATCTTGCACCAAAACTAATACTATCTCCAACTAGACCGAAGCGAGATTCCATATGATACACTTCATCTAGTAGCACTACAAGAAATATATGGCTTTTTAACGTTTTTAGTATGACAATTGTAAGAATGTTACTATATCATCCATTTTGTGACATTATATTTTAGGCATAGTGATTTAGTGACAATTAAAAGTTGTATGTCACAATAAATGTCATTTAACAAGTCTGATTTCATCTAGTGACAATATTTTCTATGTCACAAGACCTGTTTATGTGTCACAAATTATTTTATTAATTTTTTTAAAAAAAACTTTCCATATTGACAAGGTCTTTTGCCACATCAACACATGTTTTTTCTTTTTTCTATTTTATTTTTTATTATATCACATAATATTTTTTGTCTTGTCACCTATTGTAGATATAGGCTCTAAATGGCCGAAATTTGGTGTGGCCATACTGGGACCGGACCGGACCCGGTTCAGCCATACTCAGCGTGGAACACCAAGTCTTGGACCGATCCAGTAGCAGCAACTAGCCAGCACGAAACGCGGCGTTAATATGTGTAATTGCAACGAGTCACTCACGAAGCGTGACGTTATTATGTGTAACAACACTTTCCTAATACTTTGGCAAATGCAAAAATGTCTATGTATCAATTGTAGATCTTAATGAACGGACCAATCTTGGTATTTATGACTTTTCTAATTGAGATTATCTGGGTTTCGAAAACTGGTCTGGAGGTGTTAAAATTTCAAAATTCAAAATTTGAAGGGTTCAAACTTTGTCAAATAAAAAGTTGACAATTTCAAAAATTTAGACCTTGATGAGTTTTATTTTGTAAATACTAAAACAATTATCTGAGGTCATTTAGTATTTTATTTTTCATTGTTTGACCAAGTCAAATATTTTACATGCATTTTTTATATTTTTCTAAAGAACAAACTATGAAATTATATATAAATATATCATAAAAATAACTGTATATATATGAAATAATTTATAATTATAATATAAATATATCATATATTAAATTGTCATATAAATATATCATATATTAAATTGGTATATATATATAAACCAGCCCAGCAGGCCCAACCCGACGGCCCACTAGGCCCAACTTCTGGGGACGTATATATACAGCCCCAAACCCTAAATCCCCACTCTCCCCTCCCCTCCCCTCCCCTTCTCTCCTAGTCTTATCCATCTGCCTGATGCTCTCATGGACCACCAGAGACCGCCGCATCCCGTCGGCCCCTCCCCTTCCGATCTACTCCGACGTCGCGGCTTACTCCTCCATGGTGTGGTGGTGGCACACCTCTTCTCCATGGCGTGGCCGCGCCATCTCTCCGCTCCCCTCTTCTCCATGGTGGTAGCCAGCAGCCACACGAGGCGTCCAGGGCCTGCTGCTGGCCTGGGGCTTCTTGCTTCTCCCAGATCTACATGGCTTCGGCGGCCGGCGGCCAGGGCATCTCTGGGTGCTCCACCGGGTGCTAGTTTCTCATATTTTTTACTTTACTATGTCTTTCTTCTATCTATGATCTGGTTCTTTCTTTTTCTGTGTTGTTCGTGACAACTCAGGTCCCTTGAAAGTCATTGTCTGATTGATGGATTACTGGATTTCATTTGGAAGAGATGACAAGGGTGTCGATATCCTATATAACCTAATGTGCCTTTCCTGAATTGTATTGTTATAGTGTTGATGTTCACATCTTCAGGTCTAGTAAAAGTAGTACGGTACGTGTTTTTTCTAGATTATCTCAGTTAGTAATTAGATAAACAATAGATGGCTTAACTGATGTAATATGGCTGTCTTCCTTTGGAGTTTAAAGACTGAAGGTTTCTGATGATTTTGTCAGTATATGGACGGATATTGGAATGCAATAGTGAAGCTAATTATTACTTGCATGCCATTGCTTTGAACTGATCTGCGGTGTCTTCAGTTACTCTAGCAAGATGTGTAGTTTTTTAATCTCTCTATTCTAGCTGTTGTGTTCTTGGTTTGTTTTTGTTTAGTCTAGCAGCACAACTAGTATGAATAATTTAAAGACTAACTAAACACAATCCTTTTTGTGAGCTAGAGAGTTTTGCTGGATATATACAAGCAGATGGTGACAAATGGAGAACCTTGGGCATAGGAAAATGGCAGGCCTTACCTGGCCAATATAAAACGATTTATACTCAGGTTTGTTAATTTTGTTAGTCACCTGTTATCCATCTAGCCAAAACACTCCATCAGGGAGATTCTTGCTTTGCACTGTGATGCATATCTGAACAACCTGCATTAAATAAAAACAGCAAGTCTGTGCTAAGACCTCGCATGACTAAGAGATATATTTTACCCAGCCAAGTGTATTGACAATTAGTGGAAGCATTTCATTCTGATCACAAAACAGCTGCTGCCTCCCATTTTTCTGTCAGTTGCATGCTCCATCCAATGTGTAAATATATAAAATAGACCTAGAGAAAAAAAAAGCATATAAAAAACAGAACAAAAACACACATTACAGTGCAGAGCAAGAATCTCTCTGCATTTGCAGGTCACAGTTCAAATGAGAACAAAAACACACATCCGCTAGTCTGCTTTTCAAATGCCTTTTTGATGCATTCTTGGAAATATCCATATAGCTAATGCTTGTTTTCAGTATATGCTTATTATGAAGACTAGACTTAGCTATTGTTCTGAATATCTGCATTTGTAGGTCACAGTTCTGTATAGTGTATAGAACTGATTTCTCAGGAAGAGGGGAGCTATCAGCGAGGCAAATGCACATGTCTGAATTCATGAGGATCATTCAGATAAGTTAGCTGATGATGTCACAGTACCTGACCATGCATTTCTTTGTTGGGGAGAAGTCTTTACCTGCTAGTGGCTACTTGTTTTGTAGGCATTAATTATATTCTGACTAAATGATTTGAGCATTAGTTTATGGACACATGCTAAGGGTGAAATAAATACATATTGTTTAAAGATTATATTATATAAAGTGCCTATAAACTTGCTTGATATAAATACATATTATTATTTTGCAGTGCATAATTTCAGTATTCACAATGAAGTGTAGGTTAACAGATGTGCATGTTTCATATCTCAGGCTTATTGAGATAACTAGCAATCGCTTCTCATCATTTCAAGTTGGGGCAATTGGTTGCTATGATACTTGTCGCTGGTTCGAATTGTGTCATAAATACATTAGGATTTGTGGGTGGGTTAAATTTTCATCTGGAACTATCATATGATTTTGGACCACTTTGGACTTTGGGGCATCTAGTCATCGTGGAGTACTAGCATTTTAGTTATAGTGCAGAATGCAAATTGGGTAAGAGTGGTCCTCTCTAGTGCTATAGGGTCTATCAATAATGGTACTGATATATTCAGGTTTCAGTAAAAAGAGTGATGCTCCTGTGTACTAGTATCTTTCATGTTTCTTTAATTGTTTATCTTAACATTCAGTTCTATCTATTTTGGTTGTGCAGGTGCTCTTCCTATCCATGTAGTGCGTCCTTGGCTTCTATAGTTTCACATTTCAGAAGGTGTAGAACACTTCAATATAGTACATTTTAGTGATTTAGGGTTTAGGGTTTTGGCTGATGTGCTACTACTTTTGTGGGTGTTCAGTTGTGTTGTTGCTGCACTTATGTTGCAGCAAGTTAAAATTTAAGACTTAAGACTTGAGACATGAATTGCTGGATGGATGTAATTGTATTGAATTTGAATCTGATTTGGTATGTGTTGAAAAATTATATGGACACAATTGCATGTGATGAAATATTGTATATGAGCTGAATTATGTGGGTTGAACTCTCTGCGCAGAATTTTGTGGGCTGCATTTTGAGGATAAAAATAATGTATGGGCTGAATTGTTGTGGGCTCGAAATTTATATGGGCTATAACTAAAAAATAATGGACCAGCTAACACCATTCCAAATAGATTTAGGCCCATGAGCTATGTGGGCTTTAGTAGGCTAAAACTCATTTTATGACATTTTTTCTCCTTGCCATGTCAGCTGCCACGTGGCAAGACCTACGATTTTGTGTCAATAAACCAATGTCATATGCTTGTGACATGAACCAAACAAATGTCACATAATCATTTTATGACGCGGGCTTTTCCACGTTTCGATTTTTGTCAACTTGATGTCACAAATCTTAATTTGTAACATAAATTCCATATATTGTGACATAACTAAACGTTAAAAAGCCATGTGTTTCTTGTAGTGTAGTTCCATTGGGTGCATCTACAGTTCCATCGGGTGTGTCCAAATTGATTTCTGAGCATATCGTATGTTTCATGCAAACCGTGCACCTATCTTGCATCAAGATTAGAACTATCTCCAAACAGACAGAACCAAGATTCCACATGAGCCTCTTCACCAAGGAGTACCATCGCGTGCGTCCAAAATAGTTTCTTAGCCTATGGTGCATTAGGCACGAACCGTGTACCTATCTTGCACCGAAACTAACACTATCTCCAAAGAGGCCGAAGTGAGATTCTATATGACACGTCATCTAGGAGTTCTATTGGGTGCTACCAAATATATTTCTAAGCATATGGTGCGTTCGATGCAATTCGTGCACCTATCTTGCATCAAGATTAGCACTATCTCCAAACAAAGCAAACTGAGCTTCCACTTGAGCCCCTTTACCCAGGAGTATCATCGGGTGCATCCAAAATAGTTTCTTAGCCTATGATGCATTAGGCGAAACTGTGTACCTATCTTGCACCAAAACTAACTCTGTCTCCAAAAAGACCAAAGCGAGATTCTATATGACACATGTCATCTAGGAGTTCTATTGGGGTGCGTCTAAATGGATTTCTTAGCATATGGTATGTTCCATGCAAACCGTGCACCTATCTTGCATCAAGATTAGCACTATCTCCAAACAGATCGAACCGACCTTCCACTTGAGCCTCTTTACCTAGGATTATCATCGGGTGCTTCCATAATGGTTTCTGAGCTTGTGGTGCATTATGCGTAAACTATGCACCAATCTTGCACCTAAACTAACACTGTCTCCAAATAGATTGAAGCAAGATTCCATATGACACACATGATCTAGGAGTTCTATCGGGTGCGTCCAAATTGATTTCTAAGAATATGGTATGTTCCATGCAAACCGTACACCTATCTTTCATCAAGATTAGCACTATCTCTAAACTGATCGAACCGAGCTTTCACTTGAGACTCTTCACCTAGGACTACCATCGGGAACTTCCACAACAATTTCTGAGCCTATGGTGCACTGGGCACAAACCATGCAACTATCTTGCACCAAAACTAATACTATCTCTAACTAGACCGAAGCGAGATTCAATACGATACACTTCATCTAGTAGTTCCATCGGGTGCATCTACAGTTCCATCGGGTGTGTCCAAATTGATTTTTGAGCATATGGTATGTTCCATGCAAACTGTGCACCTATCTTGCATCAAGATTAGAACTATCTCCAAACAGACAGAACCAAAATTCCACATGAGCCTTTTCACCATGGAGTACCATCGCGTGTGAAAGGATCTAATTGGCCTAGAGGGGGGGTGAATAGGCGTACCTTAAAAACCTGAAACTCAAAAACTAAAGTTGCGGAAGTCAAAAGCCTGTCGGTACCACCGACAGTTTGGGCCGGTACTACTGGTGTCACACAGCCAGTAGTACCGACGCAAACTGCTGGTACTACCGACTCCCTAAGACAGCTACGAAATCAGAGTGTAAAGGGCTTAGATTTCAGATCTGAGTTTTACCCCACTTTCCTAGGTGTAGAAGAAGGTGTTGTTGAAGTCTCCTTAGCTTAGTTCTTCTCCACACCGTAGATCGACCTTTGTATACCTGTGGAAAAGAGAAAAGAGATAGGAACACCAAGAATACAAACAAGGGTAGTCGAAGCTACCTCCACAGCAAGACAAGGTATTTTTCCCGAGGTTCGGCAATCTCCACTAAGGAGTTCCTACGTCCCCGTTGTTGAGGTGACCACGAAGGTCTGACCACTTAGGTCTCCTCCTCAAGCAACCACAAAGGTTGGCTTGATGTTTCCACTAAGAATCAAGGGGTAATACAAACACTTCGGGGTGCCCTCACAAATGAATCAACACGGGCAACCACGAAGAACGCCTAGCCGGCTAGGGTTCCAAGAACCCAAGAGTAACGAACACAAACCAAACCGGCAAGACGAGGAATGGAGTGCTCAAGTCACAGATCGAAGCTCCCAACTCTCTAATCTCACTTCTCTAGCTCGAATCTCTCAAGAAATGAAGTCTAGGAGCAAGAGGGAGAGAGAGTGGGTGAGACAAAGCTTGGAGACTGTTTTCTCAGAGTTGGAGTAGCTAGAATGAGCAAGCCAACGGTTAGAAAAGAGGAGAGAGCTATGTATACTAGAGTACAGAACACTGGCCGGTACTACCGGTGCAAACACCGGTACCACCGACGCCCCCAGATCTAAACGAGAGAAAGCTGAGAAAGATGCGAAAAAAGGCCTACCGGTACTACCGGCCTTGGGCCGGTACCACCGGTGGAAGGCCGGTACCACCGGCAGTTCAAAATCTCGCAAAACAGCAGTTCTGCGAGAATTTGGCCTGCCGGTACTACCAGCGTTTCACCGGTACTACCGGTCAAAGCCCGGTACTACCGGTAGTTCATTTTCTCGCAAAACTCAGGAGAGAACTGGCACTGCCGGTACCACCGGCCCTGAGGGCCGGTACTACCGGCCCACCCTGGCAGAGAAGAAACTTTCTAGAAGTTCGTGCGTGCAAGTGTCTCTCTCAAGCGCAAAGACTAAGTTGACTTGAGCACCTTTATCCTCATCTTACCAACTCAATTTGCATCCCTCTTGATAGTGCGGCGTTTCTTATAACTCAAACAAGAAATAAAACTAGGTAGCTTCTTGAGTTGAAACGTCGCTTAAATGAAGAAAATTTTGGGGATGCTGTGATTCACCAAATGTACATGTTTGATCCCATCAATGAACTAACACCTGTAGATCATACTTGATAGACATGTTAGTTCCTAATTTGATTGTCATAAATTATCAAAACCCACACCGGGGGCGAATGCACTTACAAACTCCCCCTTTTTTGTAATTGATGACAACCAACTTAGGCTTATAAAAGATTGAAAGAAGTAGAGCTTTTGAATTCCAAAAGTTAGGTTGGGCTCCCCCTTAATGTATGCTTTGGATTTGGAATTTCAAGTCTTGATTGATATCAAGATGGCATACACTAAGATCAAGCTCCCCCTAAATTTTGCAATCCGTGGGGTGCCTAAAAGAGTGTGTGTGTGACAAGAAATAAACCGTGATGCGTATGACAGGATATATCACAAAGAGTAAAAGAAGAATTTGAATGATTATGCAAGAACCAAGGAGCTCACAATAACCATTCAAAAACAACATTGCACCAACAAAAGTCTAAAGAAGCTAACACAAGCAAGATATAACGAGAAATAACAGTGTTTAGCTTACAATCATCCATCACACAACGTAGTTCTTGTTCACCACACGTAGTTCATCACTAAGAAAGCTTAAAACGGGCATCAACAACTAACTTATTACAGCAAATATAAGCCTAACACTCCCCCTTTGGCAGCAAGTGCCAAAAAGGGTAGGCTGCGAGGGAGAGCTAGAAAGACTACTCGTCACCATCACCAAGGTCGTCGTCGTCGCTGTAGTCGATGAAGGTACGCAGCGGCCCCTTACCATGAGGATCAGCGGAGGTGGACTGCTCGTGAGGGGGTGCAACAGAAACAGAGGCCCTAGTGACATTGTCCGCAGCACCAAAGATATCCTGATAAGCAAAGCCAGCCTCGGTGTCCTCCATGGAGAAGCCAGCAGGTATCCCACCACTATAGAATGGATCGAAAGCAGAGGGTGGTGGAGGATCCTGCTGCTCCTCATCTTCATTAGCAGAAGTCCGGTGCATGTTGTCATATTCAGCATAGGGGTCCTGGAACTCACGAAGAGGAGAGGACGGAGGAAGAGCTGCCTTCTCCTCAAGACGACGGAGACGCTGATCGGTCTTCTTTTGGCAATAGCAAAAGTAGGAGAAGAACCGCTGCAGCGCATGACGGGTAGGACTACGGCGACCACGACCGCTGTCCTGAGGAGGAATAGCGTCACCATGAGCATCAGCAGCACCAGCAGGAGTGGCCATACCGGGAGTAGCAGCACCAGGAGTAGCAGCGCCAGGACTGAGAGGAGGAGCATGAGGAGCACCCAAGTGCTTGGCACGAACCGGAGCATGAATGCAAGGGTGCGAGAACTGCATGCCAGTAACTTGCTCAATAATATGCATCAGATATGGAGCATAGGGCAAGTACTTGTTGGGATCCACGGACGCATCAGCAATCTTGTTCCACATGAAATCCGAGACACCAAAGCGGCCACCATTAGCACCAAAGCGAGCCAAAATCTTAGGAGCATCTTGACGAAGGTGAATGGAATCTCCAAACTTGGGGTCAATGGTGTAGCGGATCAGGTTGTTCAGCACATAGAAGTAAGGCTTCAGGTGAGTGGTCTTGAGATCCGGATGAGCTCTTGGCTTGTACATTTCAGCAGCATCAAGGTCAGCCTCAGAAATCCCCTCAGCAAAAATGGTGGACAGCCGGGGTGCATCTCGATCCAAGTGATCAAAACCAAGCAAGCGAGAGAAGGTGATAAAGTCAAGGCGATAGTGAACACCTTGAGTCATCCAATGCAGTACCCTAGAGGCTTGATCCACCCACAAAGTTGCCCAAAACTGAAAGATGATCTCCTCATTCCAATTCTTCTCAAGAGTCATAAGAGGAAGAATGCGCCATTCTTCAAGCCTGTTAATCAAAGCAGTGACCTCCGGATGATTGAAATCTTGTAAGGACTTGAGGACCACATACTTGTGCTGAAAAAGTGGTCCATTCTTGGTGGCTTTGCTGCCCTTGTAGAGGACGGACTCATAAAAGTCATTGTGAAATTGAGACCAAAACCGCTCCTCAACTCCCTCAAACTTGATAAACTTGTAGGGGTTCTCGCTGCGCTGATTTCTCAAGTCCACAAGACGCTTCTTGTAATCAATACCAAATCGGGGCAGCGTACCAGAGGGAATAGAGGGCCTCCGGACATGGGCATTGAACTGAGGATGCCATGAGAGAGTTCGGCGAGCACCAACTTCACTGAGATGCAGAGGCGAGCGACGAAGGACATTGGGGTCCATGGATCTGCCCTCCTCTTGCACAGGATCAGGCATAGCTTGGCTTCGAACTCTAGCTTGATGAGAAGGTGGCGGACACGGGATGGTGTGGGTGTGAAGAGGGGCAGGAATGCCCTCATCACCGGCGGAAGCACCAGCCGCACCCGAACTGCGTGAAGGGGTTCCACGACCACGCACCGCCCGGTCCGCAGACCGACCACCGGCATCACTGGAGCGAGGACGAGCACCACGAGGAGGGTTCTTGTGCTTGCCAGAATCCATGCTACAACACCACAAAGAGGGGCAGCAAGAGAACGTTACAAGGCCATACTAGAATGCAACAAGAAATCGATCAAGGCGATGGGAGGAACTGCCTTGCTCAGAGGGGCCGGTACCACCGGCCCTAGGGCCGGTACTACCGGTGGCACCGTGGAGCAATGGAATCACCTCCGATTGACCAAATCGACCACGGGAATAACGCATAAAACATTCTAGAGGCAAGAACACACTAAGATAAGGAAAGGATTGCGAGGAATCGGCCTAAAGATAGGTACATTGGGAGATCGGGCAACTTCAAGATGTACCTTGCTTCACAAAGAAGAGGAGCCGAATCCAAGCAAACCCACAGGTCTTGGAGTCAACCAAGGACCTCCACGCGTCCCTCACGGCCGGGGCAAGGTCCTCCTCAAAGATCGGGCGACGAAGATGGAGGAGGCAAGAGATCGGGGCAAGAGAAGAGCCGCCGCCGCCGGAGAAGGAGAGAGAGAACGGGTCGGGCGGGTGGGGAAGAGATAGGAGAAAAAAAATGACTGCGGGCGGCTTATATACCGCAGTAAAAAGCACTGCCGGTACTACCGGCTTCAGGGGCCGGTACCACCGGCGGGCCAGATACCTGCGAGCGGGGTTTTGCGGGATTTTGGCCTACCGGTGCTTCCGGGCTTTGGCCGGTACCACCGGCTGGAGCCGGTACCACCGGGGCTAGGCGCCGGTACCACCGGCCGGGCAGGAAAAGCAGCGCTTAAGATGAACTTAGTGTGATAAACTTAGAACAACTCAAGCATGGCCAGATTTCATCAAATCATCACAAAACATTGGCCATGGTTGAGATGTGAAAAATAGATTTTGAAAAAGCACTAGAATTTTCACAAAGGTTTGTCCTTTCTAATCAATCAAGTATGTGCAAGACATCAAGCCACGTTACGAGAATCAACGATATTTAGTTCACGCCTCAAAGCACAAAACCTTGACTCATCTAGAGGTTTAGTGAAGATATCGGCTAACTGGTATTCGGTTCTCACATGTTGCACAGCGATATCTCCTTTGGATTGGTGGTCTCTCAGGAAGTGATGTCGAATGTCTATGTGCTTTGTTCTAGAGTGGTTTACAGGATTATCAGCTAGCTTGATTGCCCCCTCATTGTCACATAAGAGGGGAATCTTGCTTTGCTCACAACCAAAGTCTCTCAAGGTTTGCTTCATCCAAAGCAGTTGGGCACAGCAAGCGCCGGCCGCCACATACTCGGCTTCAGCGGTAGAAAGGGCAATGGAGTTTTGTTTCTTAGAACTCCAGGACACCAAAGACCTACCAAGGAATTGGCAAGTCCCTGATGTACTCTTTCGCTCTACCCTGCAACCGGCATAGTCCGAATCGGAGTAGCCAAGTAGAGTGAAAGTGGAGCCCTTGGGGTACCATAAGCCAAGATTAGGAGTGAACACAAGATATCGAAAGATTCTCTTAACAGCCATAAGATGACATTCTTTCGGATTAGCTTGAAACCTTGCACACATGCACACACTAAGCATAATATCAGGCCTAGATGCACAAAGGTAAAGCAAAGATCCAATCATGGAGCGATATACCTTTTGATCAATGGCCTTGCCGTCTCCATCAAGGTCAAGATGTCCGGTTGTTGGCATTGGTGTCTTTATGGGTTTGGCCTTGTCCATGTCAAACTTCTTTAGCATGTCGGTGGTGTACTTGGTTTGACTTATGAATGTGCCGTCCTTGAGTTGCTTGATTTGAAATCCAAGGAAGTACGTCAACTCCCCCATCATGGACATCTCGAACCTTTTGGTCATGATCCTACTAAATTCCTCACTGAAGTCCGCATTAGTACTACCAAATATAATGTCATCGACATATATTTGGCATATAAAAATATCATTATTGACTTTGCGAGTAAATAAAGTGGGATCGGCTTTCCCAATCTCAAACCCTTGTTTGAGTAGGAAATCCTTGAGACAATCATACCAAGCTCTAGGGGCTTGCTTAAGCCCATAGAGTGCCTTGTCCAGCTTGTATACATGATCGGGATGATGTGAATCTTCAAAACCCGGTGGTTGCTCCACGTACACGGTTTCGGAGAGGGGGCCATTTAGGAATGCACTTTTCACGTCCATTTGAAACAACTTGAAATCATGGTGAGCAGCAAAGGCAAGTAATATACGAATAGATTCAAGCCTAGCTACAGGTGCATAAGTCTCCCCAAAATCCAAACCTTCGATTTGAGTGAAACCTTTGGCTACCAACCGAGCCTTGTTTCTAGTGACCACGCCATACTCATCTTCTTTGTTGCGGAAAACCCATTTGGTACCTATCACGTTTTGCTTGGGTCTTTCCACCAAGGACCAGACTTCATTCCTAGTGAAGTTGTTCAACTCTTCTTGCATAGCCATCACCCAATCCGGATCCGCCAAGGCATCTTCCACCCTATTTGGAAACATAGAGGAGACAAAAGAGTAATGTTCACAAAAACCGACTAAACGAGAGCGTGTTGTTACCCCTCATTGTATGTCTCCCAAAATGCTATCAACGGGATGATCCTGTTGAATAGAGTGATGAACTCTTGGGTGTGGCACTGCTGTTCTTGTTTGAATGGGACCATCATCTTCATCTTCATGGTCTTGGTTGATTGGAGAGTCTAGATTTTGAGCGTTTTGATCTCCATCTTGGTTTGGTTCTTGTGCTTGAGGTGGATCTTGTTTAGCTTGTTCTCTTGAGTCATGACCTCTTCTTGATGTGGAAGCATCATCATGGGTATTGGTTGACCCATGATGCAGGTTTGGGTCACGAGAAATTTGCATGTGTGCATCATCTTCTTCTTCTTCAACGGGTTTCACTTCACTGGTAGCAAGCTTTTTGATTACTTGGTGTGATGGCTCTTCTTTACCTAAAATTTCAGCATTGACTTGCTCTTTTTGAGAGCCATCGCTTTCATCAAAAGTCACGTCTACCGCTATTTCAATTTGACCGGTGGTCTCATTGAAAACACGATAGCCATGTTGATTAGTAGCATAACCAAGTAAGAATCCTTCATCAACCTTTGGTGCGAACTTAGAGCTTTTGGATCTTTTATTAAGTATGAAACACTTGCATCCAAAAACTCTGAAGTAATCCACCTTAGGCTTTTTACCGGTTAGGAGCTCGTAGGCAGTTTTCTTCCTCAGCTTGTGAAGATATAGGCGGTTGATTGCATGACATGCCGTGTTAACGGCTTCTGCCCAATAATCCTTTTCAGAGATCTTGTATTCATCCAACATTGCTCTTGCGGCTTCAATGAGTGTTCGGTTCTTTCTTTCCACCACACCGTTTTGTTGAGGAGTATATGCAACCGAGAACTCATGCTTGATGCCTTCTTCATCAAGGTATGCTTCAATGTTGGTGTTTCTAAATTCAGTCCCGTTGTCGCTTCTCACTTTCTTGATCTTCACTTCAAACTCATTTTGAGCCCTTCTTGCAAACTTCTTGAAGATCCCTTGAGTCTCACTCTTGTCCTTCAAAAAGAATACCCACGTGAAGCGAGAAAAGTCATCGACAATTACAAAACCATATTTGTTACCTCCAATGCTTATGTAAGCATTGGGTCCGAATAAATCCATGTGAAGAAGCTCAAGTGGTCTTGATGTAGTCACGATGTTCTTCGCGGGATGCTTGGCTCCAACTTGTTTTCCCGCTTGACATGCACTGCAAATTCTATCTTTCTCAAAAGAAACATTCGTTAGTCCTAGGATGTGTTCACCTCTTTGAAGATCGGCCAAGTTCCTCATCCCAACATGGGCTAGACGGCGATGCCACAGCCAGCCCATGCTAGATTTTGCCACTAAACAAGTCTCAGACCCCACTCTACTAGCTAAAAAATCAACTAGATAGAGCTTGCCCTTTAGTTGACCCGTAAAAGCAATAGAGGAATCCGACCTTCTAGAGACTTCCACACCCTTATCCGTAAAGAGACAATTGTAACCCTTCTCACAAAGTTGTGAGACGGACAACAAATTGTATCCCAACGAATCCACAAGCAAAACATTTGAAATGGAATTATCATTTGAAATGGCAATTTTACCTAAACCAAGGATATCTCCTTTACTATTGTCACCAAACACAATCCTTTCACTTGTGGTTTGATTTGGTTGAAAGAAGGTGAACATGCTCTTCTCTCCGGTCATGTGATTGGTGCATCCACTATCGAGCACCCAACTTGGACCACCGGAGGAATAAACCTACAAGATAAGATTAAGCCTTTGTTTTAGGTCCCGAGTTGGAACCTAGGGGGTTAGACACATAAGATTTGGGCACCCAAACACTCCTCAAGATTTGTCTCTTCTTGAGGGCGCCCACATACTTCACAACAATCTTGCCATCCTTATCCCAACAACACATGTAATCACAGATATGATTGCGTGAGATAGGCTCTTGTTGCTTGGGCATTTCCCTTTGCTTATTTTTGATGTCCTTGTTGCTTGCAAGTGGAATTGTAGGAGTGACAACATTGTTCACTTTGTCAATAAGGTCAACAAGAGGCACACTCTTGTTGAACTTCACACAAGCCACCCCATTTATCATGTTTCTTCCATTGGCTCTACCATTATACCTGTTGTATCCGAGGCCATCCTTGATTATGGGTTGCCTTGATGCCTTGAACACATTTGCCGGTTGCTTGTCCTTGCACTTGCAACCAATCTTGACAATTGTGTTTAATCTTTGGATCTCCTTGTCCTTCTTTGCAAACTCATCAAGGTTAGTGAGACAAGCATTTATGTCAACATTTATGCATCTTTCACAGCTTTTACTTGTAGAAGCCTTTGAATCCTTGGAAGCGTTAGAGGTGCTAGACCAAAGCTTTTCATAGTTTAGTTCAAGCTCATGATATTTTGTTGTCAAGCTTGTGAGGCTTTCTTGAGCCAAACTATGATCATTCTTTAGGCTAGCCAAAGATCCATTGAGTGAGGAATGTTCCTTAGTCAATCGCTCATTGGAGTTTTTGACTAGAGACAATTCTACACTCAATTTCTCAACCCTCTCCTTTTCCTTGGAGAGACATACTTCGAGCCCTTGGTTCTTCTCCCTTTCCTCTAGGAGCAGTTCGCCTTGCGACTCGATGCATGACTCAAGCTTGTCATTAGCGTATATTAGCTTTAGAATTTTAGTTGCAGCAGCTTTACCATATTTCTTAATGAGATTGTTGGCATAGTTTTCATCTTCTTCATTATCACTATCATAGTCACTAGTGGTTTGAGGAGAGGAGTCAGTTTGTATCTTGTCTCCTTTTGCCATAAGGCATGTAGGAGTGTCATCATCGTCATCGGAGAGATTGGCGAAGAGCCTAGGCGATGAATGGGTGTCGGAGATAAGTGCTGTTGATGAGGCAACGTTGGTGAGGATCTTGTTTGGGGAGGATCCTTCTTGTACTGCGATGGCAGCTACACTCTTCTTCTCATTGTCATCATCATCACTGTCACTGTCCGATTGCCATTCTTGCCCGAGGTGAGCTTCCCCTTTCTTCTTGTCTTTGTACTTCTTGTCATTTTGTTTGGTGTACCTTGACTTCTTTCCTTTATTGGGACAATCTGCTGCAAGATGGCCGGTGTCACCACACTCATAGCAAAACCTCTTCCTATATGGCTTGCTTCCTCCATATCTCCTCATCTTATCTTTCTTCATTCTCAGATAGTTCTTATAGTTTCCCACCAGCATAGCTTGTTCTTCATCAAGATCATCATCATCTTTGTGCTTATGCTCACAACATCCTTTGTTGCAATGGCTTGACTCACTTGCATGTGAAGCTTTGAGTGCTATGTTCTTTCTTTGATTTAAGGCTTCTTTTGCTTCATCATCCAAGACTTCATGATGCATCAACTTTGCAAGCATTTCTTGAGGTGTCATAGTGTGATAGTTGTCTTTCTCCAAGATGACGGATGCAAGCATGTTGTTTCTTTGTCTATACACTCTACAAATCTTTCTTGCTGCAGAGTTGTCATCCCATGTTGTTGCTCCAAGTGCTCTAATTTGATTGATCAATGACATAAACCTATCAAACATGGCTTTTGTTGTTTCTCCCTCAAGTATGCAAAAGTTCTCAATCTTACTTTGCAGGAGCTCAGTGTTTCCTACTTACACTCTTGTCTCCTTCAAATGACACTTTCAAGGTGTCCCAAATCTGCTTAGCATTTACCATACCATTTACTTTGTTGTTGTCTTCCGGAGTGAGACATTGCAGAATCAGGGTGGCAGCTGTTGCATTGAGGTGAAAATCTCTCTCATCTTCGAAAGTCCACTCACTTGGATTTTGCGGTGGATTTACTCCAATGTCCACTACTTCCCAGCATCTTGCGGCAATGAGATGCAACTTCATTCTATGAGCCCAATCGGTATACCTAATACCATCAAATGGAGGTGGCTTTCCAGGATTGATCATTGGTAATGTTGGATTCTTGCTTGAGCTGCTGTAATCAAACCCAGTGTTGTTGTAGGTGTTTGACCCTTTGTTAGCATCTTCATTTCCACCTTCTCCATCCGACTCAAGACTCCTTCTACCTTGGAGTTCTTTCATCTTGTCTAGCTCTTCTTGCATTTTCTTCATCTGCTCTTTTTGCTACAGCTGCAGGGATGCTGTGATTTGTGCTGTGATTTGCTCAACGATTTGTTGTTGATTTGTTGGATCCATCGTGGCCAATATTATTCCTCACGCGGTGAAGTGTTTGTACGAGAAACCTTGCTCTCATACCAATTGAAAGGATCTAATTGGCCTAGAGGGGGGTGAATAGGCGTACCTTAAAAACCTGAAACTCAAAAACTCAAGTTGCGGAAGTCAAAAGCCTGTCGGTACCACCGACAGTTTCGGCCGGTACTACTGGTGTCACACAGCCAGTAGTACCAACGCAAACTGCTGGTACTACCGACTCCCTAAGACAGCTACGAAATCAGAGTGTAAAGGGCATAGATTTCAGATCTGAGTTTTACCCCACTTTCCTAGGTGTAGAAGAAGGTGTTGTTGAAGTCTCCTTAGCATAGTTCTTCTCCACACCGTAGATCGACCTTTGTTTACATGTGGAAAAGAGAAAAGAGATAGGAACACCAAGAACACAAACAAGGGTAGTCGAAGCTACCTCCACAGCAAGACAAGGTATTTTTCCCGAGGTTCGGCAATCTCCACTAAGGAGTTCCTACGTCCCCGTTGTTGAGGTGACCACGAAGGTCTGACCACTTAGGTCTCCTCCTCAAGCAACCACAAAGGTTGGCTTGATGTTTCCACTAAGAATCAAGGGGTAATACAAACACTTCGGGGTGCCCTCACAAATGAATCAACACGGGCAACCACGAAGAACGCCTAGCCGGCTAGGGTTCCAAGAACCCAAGAGTAACGAACACAAACCAAACCGGCAAGACGAGGAACGGAGTGCTCAAGTCACAGATCGAAGCTCCCAACTCTCTAATCTCACTTCTCTAGCTCGAATCTCTCAAGAAATGAAGTCTAGGAGCAAGAGGGAGAGAGAGTGGGTGAGACAAAGCTTGGAGACTGTTTTCTCAGAGTTGGAGTAGCTAGAATGAGCAAGCCAACGGTTAGAAAAGAGGAGAGAGCTATTTATACTAGAGTACAGAACACTGGCCGGTACTACCGGTGCAAACACCGGTACCACCGACGCCCCCAGATCTAAACGTGAGAAAGCTGAGAAAGATGCGAAAAAAGGCCTACCGGTACTACCGGCCTTGGGCCGGTACCACCGGTGGCAGGCCGGTACCACCGGCAGTTCAAAATCTCGCAAAACCGCAGTTCTGCGAGAATTTGGCCTGCCGATACTACCGGCGTTCCACCGGTAGTACCGGCGGTAGCCGGTACTACCGGTCAAAGCCCGGTACTACCGGTAGTTCATTTTCTCGCAAAACTCAGGGGAGAACTGGCACTGCCGGTACCACCGGCCCACCCTGGCAGAGAAGAAACTTTCCAGAAGTTCGTGCGTGCAAGTGTCTCTCTCAAGCGCAAAGACTAAGTTGACTTGAGCACCTTTATCCTCATCTTACCAACTCAATTTGCATCCCTCTTGATAGTGCGGCGTTTCCTATAACTCAAACAAGAAATAAAACTAGGTAGCTTCTTGAGTTGAAACGTCGCTTAAATGAAGAAAATTTTGGGGATGCTGTGATTCACCAAATGTACATGTTTGATCCCATCAATGAACTAACACCTGTAGATCATACTTGATAGACATGTTAGTTCCTAATTTGATTGTCATAAATTATCAAAACCCACACCGGGGGCGAATGCACTTACAGCGTGCGTCCAAAATAGTTTCTTAGCTTATCGTGCATTAGGCACAAACCGTGTACCTATCTTGCACTGAAACTAACACTATCTCCAAAGAGACCGAAGTGAGATTCTATATGACACACGTCATCTAGGAGTTCTATTGGGTGCTTCCAAATATATTTCGAAGCATATGGTACGTTCGATGCAATTCGTGCACCTATCTTGCATCAAGATTAGCACTATCTCTAAACAAAGCAAACTGAGCTTCCACTCGAGCCCCTTTACCCAGGAGTATCATCGGGTGCATCCAAAATGGTTTCTTATCCTATGATGCATTAGGCGCAAACTGTGTACCTATCTTGCACCAAAACTCTCTGTCTCCAAACAGACCAAAGCGAGATTCTATATGACACATGTCATCTAGGAGTTCTATTGGGGTGCGTCTAAATGGATTTCTTAGCATATGGTATGTTCCATGAAAACCGTGCACCTATCTTGCATCAAGATTAGCACTATCTCCAAACAGATTGAACCGACCTTCCACTTGAGCCTCTTCACCTAGGATTATCGTCGAGTGCTTCCATAATGGTTTCTGAGCATATGGTGCATTATGCGCAAACGATGCACCAGTCTTCCACCTAAACTAACAATGTCTCCGAACAGATTGAAGCGAGATTCCAAATGACACACATGATCTAGGAGTTCTATCGGGTGCGTCCAAATTGATTTATGAGAATATGGTACGTTCTATGCAAACCGTACACCTATCTTTCATCAAGATTAGCACTATCTCCAAACAGACCGAACCTGGCTTTCACTTGAGCCTCTTCACCTAGGAGTACCATCAGGAACTTCCACAATGATTTCTGAGCCTATGGTGCACTGGGCACAAACCATGCAACTATCTTGCACCGAAACTAATGCTATCTCCAACTGGACAGAAGCGTGATTCCATATGATAAACTTCATGTAGTAGTTCCATCGGGTGCATCAACAGTTCCCTCAGGTTTGTCCAAATTGATTTTTGAGCATATCTTATGCTCCATGCAAACCGTGCACCTATCTTGCATCAAGATTAGAACTATCTCGAAACAGACAGAACCAAGATTCCACATGAGCCTCTTCACCAAGGAGTACCATCGCGTGCGTCCAAAATAGTTTCTTAGCCTATGGTGCATTAGGCACAAACCGTGTACCTATCTTGCACCGAAACTAACACTATCTCCAAAGAGACCGAAGTGAGATTCTATATGACCCACGTCATCTAGGAGTTCTATTGGGTGCTTCCAAATATATTTCGAAGCATATGGTACGTTCGATGCAATTCGTGCACCTATCTTGCATCAAGATTAGCAATATCTCTAAACAAAGCAAACTGAGCATCCACTTGAGCCCCTTTACCCAGGAGTATCATCGGGTGCATCCAAAATGGTTTCTTAGCCTATGATGCATTAGGCGCAAACTGTGTACCTATCTTGCACCAAAACTAACTCTGTCTCCAAATAGACCAAAGCGAGATTCCATATGACACATGTCATCTAGGACTTATATTGCGATGCATCCAAATAGATTTCTTAGCATATGGTATGTTCCATGAAAACCGTGCACCTATCTTGCATCAACATTAGCACTATCTCCAAACAGATCGAACCGACCTTCCACTTGAGCCTCTTCACCTAGGATTATCGTCGAGTGCTTCCATAATGGTTTATGAGCATATGGTGCATTATGCGCAAACGATGCACCAATCTTCCACCTAAACTAACAATGTCTCCGAACAGATTGAAGCGAGATTCCAAATGACACACATGATCTAGGAGTTCTATCGGGTGCGTCCAAATTGATTTATGAGAATATGGTACGTTCTATGCAAACCGTACACCTATCTTTCATCAAGATTAGCACTATCTCCAAACAGACCGAACCGGGCTTTCACTTGAGCCTCTTCACCTAGGAGTACCATCAGGAACTTCCACAACGATTTCTGAGCCTATGGTGCACTGGGCACAAACCATGCAACTATCTTGCACCGAAACTGATACTATCTCCAACTGGACGGAAGCGAGATTCCATATGATAAACTTCATCTAGTAGTTCCATCGGGTGCATCCACAGTTCCATTAGGTGTGTCCAAATTGATTTTTGAGCATATGGTATGTTCCACGCAAACCGTGCACCTATCTTGCATCAAGATTAGAACTATCTCCAAACAGACAGAACCAAGATTCCACATGAGCCTCTTCACCAAGGAGTACCATCGCGTGCGTCCAAAATAGTTTCTTAGCCTATGGTGCATTAGGCACAAACTGTGTACCTATCTTGCACTAAAACTAACACTATCTCCAAAGAGACCGAAGTGAGATTCTATATGACACACGTCATCTAGGAGTTCTATTGGGTGCTTCCAAATATATTTCGAAGCATATGGTACGTTCGATGCAATTCGGGCACCTATCTTGCATCAAGATTAGCACTATCTCCAAACAAAGCAAACTGAGCTTCCACTTGAGCCCCTTTACCCAGGAGTATCATTGTAACATCCCCGATGTTACGGTTACTAAAACTGGACCATGTCATTATGAGCATTGCATAGCATATTGATTAAGCACAACTTGATGCACCAACTTAAAACAAGTTTATTTTGATTGCTTGTGCTTAGGGAAGTAAAGTGTGCTTATGTTGTGAAGTGATGCTTGGCATTAATGTTTAATTACTGTCATTAACACTTAATTAAGAACTAATTAAAATAAAAAGGTTTAATAGTCAGTTAATTAAGGATAATTATGAATTAAGAGAAATCTTAATTTCCTGATGCAACCTCTTGGGTAAAGAACACTAAAATGACAAACAACTTTAATTACTGTTTAACCTATCCTTGCACCGAGGAGGAGAGTTGTACTCAACTCGGTCCTTCTTAAATAGTTGTCATAAGCATATCATGAGCATACATCATTTTACGTGTAGTGCACGTGACCGAAGGAGCGACCGTTGAACCGAACCCCGAGGTCGGTGTTCCATTCGAGGAAGTAGGATCCGAGACTTGGGAAGTCTCTGAGGGTCCCTATCAGCTCTGCAACCAAGGCAAGCCCCGGATGCATTAACCCCTCCTTGAATGTTTTAAATCTTTTATCACTTATGAATTGAAAATACTGCATTAGGTAGTTGAGAATTGGGTTGACCTTCTTGCTGCATTTACTACCTTGATATTCGTTATCCTGTCCTTGGCACCTATTTTATTTTAAAAATTGCGTAGAGATGCTTAGCCCTGCTACTAGATAGGTTTTCAAACAAGAAAGTTTGAAGGGTTGTTGTGGAATACACTTATGGTCAATGATGTTTCAACTTGAGACCGGTCGGTGGATTTGCTTTAAGAATGGAGTCTTAAAGTAGTGTCTCCAACTATGTTGGTTAAGGACTGGTCCGTTGATGGCCTGCTGGGTTGAGAATTTATAGTACTAGCCACTTGCCCTCGGTAAGCCCGGTCTTGTGATCCCTCGATGCGAATAGCTACTCGCGCACTGGGCGTGGAGCGATGGCGAGAGTAGCTTGTACCCACCTTACGGATCTGAGATGACCGAGAAACATCTAGATCGGCTGTAGGATGGTGGGGTACTGTGCTCTCAGGTGCCGCGAACCTAGTCAAATTTGGGGAGAGCTCGATTTGGGTTGGCATATGCAAGATTTGGTTCTACATATGTCGGGTGGTTAGGAACTCCAGCTGGATATCTAAGCGATTCGAATCGTCATTGCTCCCCGATTGGGAGACTCAATTCCTTCGACCCTCATCGTAGTTAAATATGCAACTAAGTGATAAAATGGGAAAGGGCGAAATGTCTCATGAGGTTCGGATCCCAATTCCCGGACTCAGAGTGACATGAAGCTATGGCCGTTGGATAGATAATACTTTGGTTAAGGACTGGGAACTTACAGACTTGTCTGTGAGAGACAACTAGATAGACTGTCCTCGAACTCCTCGACCTCTTAAGGAGAAGAATTCGCGGGTAAAACTTGAAAGTAAGGATGCACTATTAGTAAGCTTTTGGCAAAACAATTTGGCTCCTTGCTCAGCCACTCCTTGTCTACCCTAAGCCTGCATCCCTAATTTCTCCTCTTTTTCCGCCGGGTAAGTCTTGTTGTGTACTCCCGTACTCAGGGTTTTATAACCCCTGTTGCAGGTGAAGCTCAGGAGCCGACATGTTTCGGACCCTGTTGTGTGTCCGTCGTTGAGGTTGACGACGAGGAAGAGTGAGCGTGACCCATGGGCAGGGTCTGTAAATTTGTAATCTGTGTACTAAAGTTTAAGTTGCTCCGCTGGACCTGGTTTGTAATAACACTCTACTATTTGGAAGAACTCCTTTTTTAAATTAAGTTATGTAATACTTCTGCTGTTTTACTCTGAAATATTATTTTGGTCTTATGTCGTCTGTAATACTGCAATGTCTTCGCAATGAATGATCCTGGTGTTAAGGTGGCCACTTGCTATCCTGTAAGGGCGAGGAGAAGAAGTTTTCGTTAATTGACCATTGCTGGTGGTCAAGACGAGCTTGTTTGATACGCCTCAGGTAGCGGTGGAATGAGCATCCTGAGAAGCTCATCGGACTTCTAGAGTGGGAGGATCCCCGACATCACCGTCAGAGGTCCTTAGGACAATGACAGGTGTCGGTGGGCCCAAACACTTAGGAGGTTCTGCCACAGCTGGTATCAGAGCATTCGTTGCTAAGATGACTGCTGTATCCTTGAAAAAAATTCAAAACCATTTGGATCCAATACTATAAACTTGCCTATTTTGAGTCCAAATGCTTTAGTCCTACCTTACCCTTGTCTGTAGGCCTGGTTAGAATTTTTGAAGTGGTGTGGAGGAGCAACATAAAGTATTGCCCTATGTTGTAAAGTTTTTAAGTAATATCGTTATGAATTTCTAGTATGAATCGTAAGTACGTGCATGCATCATGATATGTCACTTGGTTAAATTCCTTCCTCTTTGTTTGGGTTGGGTTGTATAGAATCAATCCCATTCTTGCTAACCTTTAAGGTCTCCCTTACTAATCCAAACTTACCATCTATAGGATGGGTCGTTGGAAGCAGACCCCGCACAAGAGAACTGGTCCTAAAGGAGTGCCTAGACACCAATTGGCCCCGCAAAGCGATCAAGCAAGCAGTAGCCATTCACCATCTCAGCAGGAGGTGGAAAGGTTATCCGCCGAGCTAACCGAAGTGACGAGAGAAAGGATGTACAACGTCATGGAGATTGGTGAACTTAAAGCTCAACTAACAAAACAAAAACAAGCCACCGAGAACTGCGAGGCAATGCTGTCCCGTATGGTGGAAGAAAGGAATGCCGCTATTGCCCGAGAAGAGGAGGCCAGGAGCGCGCACATGCACGAGCTGACCAGAATAAAGGCTAAGCTGGACAAAACCAAGTACCTTAAAGATCTGTAAGATGGCGGCCAATGTCACCGCGCAGAGGGATGTCGCGTGGCAGCGGGAAGACCAGCTACAGCTGGAGAAGCTCGAGCTGGCACATCATCTAGACACCGTCAACGAGTTGGCGATGCAGTACCATGATATTGCATTCGACCTATATCATCAGCTCCATCCACCTCGAGGTGAAGGGGAGATGGACACTGACGGAGAGTTGGCGGATGATGGGGAGCCCGACCAAGACCTCAGTGACGAGGAGGAATCCGACTCCGGTGACGATAACCCGGGGGGTAACCATGACGATGACAATGACGGCCCGAGCTACGGCTCTGACCACACCGACTAGTTCGGTGAAGTCGCGGGCAACGTCGTTGAAGGATTCCTAGTCTACCGTAGTGGGGTCGGGTCTGTAGTATAGTGTTTTCCTTTAATGTTGTACTCGTTTATTTCCAGTGTGCTGAACTGATGGAAGTATGTAAGATATGTCTTAAGTTATGGATTCCATATGGTAACAAGTACATATGATTCTTGTAGCAGATGCCGATGCGCACTCGTGGATCTGATGGAGCCGGGTCTTCTCAGGGAGGGGATGATATCCCCAACCCTCCACCTGCTCCACCTTCCCTGGCAGATGCCATTGCTGTTCTTTTGAGTGCCACTACCGACAACGCTCGCTTGTTGCGCGAGTTAGCACAACGCCAACCACACCCCGCCCCAAACTTCAGAGCACAGCACAATGGGGAGGGAGAAACTCGGTACGTGGACTTTACCGAGACAAGGCCCCTGGTATTCACCAAGGCTGATGAGCCGTTAGAGGCTGATGATTGGCTCCGGACAATGGAGCACAAGTTCAGTCTGATCCGATGTTCGGAAACTCAAAAGCCCTTGTTCGCAGCCCAACAGCTTCGGGGAGCTGCGGGTGCCTGGTGGGAGAATTTTCTAGCTATCCAAGATCCAGGACACCAGGTCACCTGGACAGAATTTAAGGACGCGTTCCGCGCCCACTATATTCCAGAAGGGCTTATGGCCATGAAGGCCAAAGAATTTCTCGCCTTGCAGCAAGGCGATAAAAGTGTGATGGAGTACGTGGCAAAATTTAATCATCTTTCTCAGTATACCACAGACCATGTGAACACGGATAAAAAGAAGAAGGCCTGTTTCATGCGTGGTCTCAATACCAAACTTCAGACCATGATGACCACATGTCAAAATGCTACTTTCTACGAGGCGGTAAATATTGCCATCGCCTCGGAAGAAAAGAATAGAAAACACAAAGAAGCCAAGAAGAAGGCCGCTTCCTCCTCCTTCTCTGGTTGTGGTCAAAAGCGCTAAAGGATCATTTATCATCCACAGGGCCACCGACGCTTTCTAGCGCCGTCACCTTCTCGTGGTCCCTTTCCCCCTCCACAATATAGACCAGGGCAGCAGGTATATTCTCGACCTACTGCCATCGCCACTGCACCACGCCAGCCGAACGCCCCAGGTGTTCGCCCCACTGCTCCGCTCAGCCACAATTATCCTTGTTTCAAATGTGGTAAGCCTGGGCATTTTTCTAAAGAATTCCCCTACCCCCGCCAAACTAACCCCACTTTCCAAAGGCCACCCATTGGCCAACCCCAGCCGAGCCAATTCAGGACTGGGGCTCAGAAAGGACAAAATGTGCAAAGGGGTAAACCCGTAAAGAAAGTGGGACAAGTCTTCCATACAGAGGTGGAGACGATACCGGAAGGAGAACCGGTAATGATGGGTACGTTCCCTGTTGCGAAACATCCTGCCTTAATGCTTTTTGATTCTGGTGCATCACATACATTTATCAATCGCACCTTTGTGATAAAGCATGGCATACCCATTGGGGAAACAAAAGACCATTTTTATATACAGTCGCCAGGAGGACGACTGAGTTCTAAAGAAATGGTTCACAAGATACCCATCGAATTTGGTGGGCATAGTTTTCCCACTAGCATGATTGTCCTTAAGGACCAGGATATTGATGTCATACTAGGCATGAACTGGATGGCACAACGAGGGGTTGTGCTAGACACCTTACATCGAACCATTAAGATGCCATTGCCCAATGAGAATTCTTACCTTCTAATCCAGTTAGCTACTCCCAAACGGGCAATTGGGCAGGTTCATGCCACTAATGTGGCTGCAGTCAAAAATATCCCGGTGGTTCGGGATTTTCCAGACGTGTTTCCTGAAGACCTACCAGGTCTACCACCGGACCGGGATGTCCAGTTCAGTATAGAATTGAAACCAGAGACAACCCCAATATCTCGAAGGGCCTATCGAATGGCACCGAAAGAACTGGCCGAATTGAAAACCCAACTACAAGAGCTGTTGCAGAAAGGTTTTATTCAGCCCAGTTCCTCTCCATGGGGTTGCCCAGCCTTATTTGTGAAAAAGAAAGATCAAACATTAAGGCTGTGTGTCGATTATCGTCCCCTGAATGAGGTGACGATTAAGAACAAGTACCCCTTGCCCCGTATTGACTTGCTATTTGACCAGTTAGCCGGGGCCAAAGTGTTCTCAAAAATTGATTTGAGATCAGGGTACCACCAAATTAAAATTAGGCCGGAAGATGTACCCAAAACGGCTTTCCCAACCCGTTATGGGCTGTATGAATACTTGGTGATGTCTTTTGGGTTGACCAATGCACCGACCCATTTCATGTACTTGATGAACTCTGTCTTCATGCTAGAGCTGGACAAATTCGTGGTCGTCTTCATTGATGACATTTTGATATACTCCAAAAATAAGAAAGAACATGCTGAACATCTGAGAATTGTGCTGACCCGTCTCAGGGAGCATCAACTATATGCCAAGTTCAGCAAATGTGAGTTCTGGCTGGACAAAGTCCATTTCCTGGGTCATGTATTATCAGCGGAGGGAGTCGCTGTAGACCTAGGTAAAGTAGAAGATGTGTTGAATTGGAAGCCCCCGACTACGATACACGAGGTCCGTAGTTTTCTGGGTATGGCGGGATATTACCATCGCTTTATCCCGGACTTTTCAAGAGTCGCTAAACCAATCACGACCTTGCTCAAGAATCAAACAAAATTTGTTTGGTCATCTGAATGTGAGCGAGCCTTCCAGACTCTGAAAAGGTTATTGACAACTGCACCTGTCTTAGCCCAGCCAGGTATTGAAAAGCCCTTTGATGTGTATTGTGACGCATCAGGAATAGGGATAGGCTGTGTGCTAATGCAGGAGGGTCGCGTAATTGCATATGCTTCCAGACAGCTTAAACCACATGAAGAGAATTACCCGACCCATGATCTTGAACTAGCCGCCGTAGTACATGCATTAAAGATCTGGCGCCATTATCTGTTGGGGAACACTTGTCACCTATACACAGATCACAAGAGCTTAAAGTACATCTTTACTCAAGCTGAACTTAATATGCGCCAGCGAAGGTGGCTAGAATTGATCAAAGATTATGACCTTGAGGTGCATTATCACCCTGGCAAGGCGAATATAGTAGCTGATGCCCTCAGTCGTAAGGCTCACTGTAATTGCTTAACAGTGACGCCTAAAGATATAACTTTGTGCCAAGAGCTAGAAAACTTGGGAATGGAAACGATTTCCCAGGGAAGCCTTGCCAATTTAAAGATTGATTTCAATCTTGAAGCTCAAATCATAGCGGCACAAAAAGAAGACAAAGGCATGAAATATCTTAAAGAGAAAATTTCTAACAAAGCACCCACGGGCTTTAAGGTGGATGATGCAGGAGTAATCTGGTTCAAAAACCGGTTAGTGGTTCCAAAGGTACCTGAGCTACGTCAGCAAATCCTGGATGAAGCTCATACCACGAGATATTCTATTCATCCGGGGAGCAATAAAATGTATCAGGACCTGAAGCAAAAGTTTTGGTGGACCAAAATGAAGATAGAAATAGCCCGCTATGTGGCCCAATGCGACACATGCCGAAAGGTCAAAGCTATTCATCTCAAATCCGCTGGAGAGTTGCAACCCTTGCCTATTCCAGCATGGAAATGGGATGATATTAGTATGGATTTCATAGTAGGATTGCCCAAGACAGCCAAAGGCTTTGATTCTATTTGGGTCATTGTGGATCATCTCACCAAAACAGCACACTTCTTACCTGTGAAGATATTATATCCTGCCTCCACCTATGCTAAGATCTATTTTGATCGTATACTAAGTCTGCATGGGGTGCCAAAGACAATAGTGTCAGATAGAGGCACACAGTTTGTCTCCCAGTTCTGGAAATGCTTACATGAATCCTTGGGCACCAAGCTTTTATACAGTACAGCCTACCACCCTCAAACAGGTGGACAAACTGAAAGGGTGAATCAGATCCTAGAAGATCTATTAAGATCTTGTGCCCTAAATTTTCCAGATAAGTGGGATGACTGCTTGCCTCTAGCAGAGTTTTCCTACAACAATAGCTACAAAGAAAGTATTAAGATGGCTCCCTTTGAGGCACTATATGGCCGTCGATGTCGAACTCCACTACATTGGTCGGAACCTGGAGAAAGGTGATTCTTTGGGGTTGACTTAGTGAAAGAAACTGAGAACAAAGTTAGACAAATCAAAAATAACTTGAAGATTGCTCAGTCTCGATAGAAAAGCTATGCCGATAAAAGACGTCGACTCTTAAGATTCGCCAAAGGTGACCATGTGTATTTGATGGTATCCCCAATGAAAGGAGTAAATCGTTTTGGCGTTAAAGGCAAGTTAGCGCCTCGTTACATTGGTCTGTTTCCAATCATCGACCGATGTGGACAGGTAGCTTACCGCCTTAAACTGCCCGAACGATTATCCGGGATACACAATGTATTCCATGTGTCTCAGCTGAAAAGGTGTCTTCGGGTACCAGACCAAGTTCAAGATATCGAAGATGTGAAACTTGAACCGGATCTGACTTATGCGGAATACCCTATCCGAGTATTGGACCAAAGAGATAGAGTTACTCGAAGAACAACTACCAAGTGGTATAAGGTGCAATGGAGCCAGCACTCCGAAGAGGAAGCAAAATGGGAATCTGAAGATTATCTAATGGAGAATTTTCCTGAGCTCCATGCTTCTCTTCAAGACAACATCCGATAAATAGAAAGTGTAATCGAGTGAAGGAAAAGGGTAGCCAAAGCCATGTACTTAGTGTAGATATATATTTACAATTGAGTAGTCTTCCCCAGCTTCTTGTCTTATGAAAAGGTTGAAGATGAAATAGTTTGACAATTTTCCTTTTCCATTACATACCCTAAGGCTTTAAATCTCGGGGACGAGATTTCTTTAAGGGGGAAGGGCTGTAACATCCCCGATGTTACGGTTACTAAAACTGGACCATGTCATCATGAGCATTGCATAGCATATTGATTAAGCACAACTTGATGCACCAACTTAAAACAAGTTTATTTTGATTGCTTGTGCTTAGGGAAGTAAAGTGTGCTTATGTTGTGAAGTGATGCTTGTGTTGGTTGTATAATTCCTAGGGTGGAAGATTTCCGAGAAAATGGGAGGGAAAACCCTGATTTTAAAAGCCTTGTTTTGCCCCCTTTCGTGCAATTTAAAAACTAAGCAAAATTTGAAGTTGAGTTCAAAAGGAAAGTTGTAGATCTTGTCAAGATGTACAACTTTGGTGTTTTGAGTTTTTGAAGTTTCAATGCAAAATTCAAATTAATTTTGAAAATACAGTTTTCCAAAAAGTGTTCCCTTTTCCAATTTGAATCCCCAATTCAAAATCTATTTAGAATCTTCAAAAGTGACCAACATGAAAGTTGTAGAGCTCAAAAAGTTGAACAACTTTCATGTTGGGAATGTTTCAAGTTGTTTTGGAAAATCAAAAGTAATTTTGGAAATTCTGATCTGCCCCAATTCAAAAATTTGAATTTCCCCAATTTGAGATTTGAAGTTCAAACTGTTTTGTCAAATTCACCCTTTTCCACTCCGAATTAGCTTTGGTCACCAGAACATGTTTTGTAGTTTGTAAATTTCTGCACAACTTTGATTTTGGTGAAAATTTGGCTCCAGTTCAACTTTTGGTCGAATTTCGCAAAAGACAGAAAGGGGGAGGGATATGGACGGCTACAGTGATCCGATAGGGATCACGGCGCCCTGTCCAGCGCGGCCGCCGCACGTGCAACGCCACGTGCGCGCGTGCGAGCACGCAGCTGCTTGCCTTCCTGCGTCACTGGGCTACATGGACGCCCCGGGCTCGCTTCCCCCTCACCTTGAGCACCAGCGCGGACTGTGCCGCGCGATTTCTCTATCCAAGATCGAAGAACCCCGACGGCTCTCTCTCTAAAATTCACCACACTCGGTCCATCTCAAGTCAAATTGAGCAGTCCACAAAGTTCGCCACACCCTTTCGAACTCAGAGCACCCCCTAGCTCACCCTCTAACCCGCCCAATCGCCGGCATCTCTTCTTCTTCCCCAACTCCGGCGGGAACCCCCGCCGTGGAGCTCTCTCCGTGGCCGCGCTGTTCTAGTGAGCAATATACCTTGCTAGCGGTTGTTTTCGGTTCCTCTTCATCCCCAGAAGCTCATGCGCTTTCTCTTTTTCCCTAGACGCGAGCAGGATCACTGGAACGACCTCGCCAGAGCCGGAGCACCCACCCGACGACACCGCCACCATCGCCAAAGCATTCCGTTGCTTCTCCCGCCGTGGTGATGTGAGCACCATGCTCCCCGCTTCTTCTCGAACCTCCCTGACTTGCTCGTTTGCGCTCTACCGAGCCCTAGTGGCCGGTCTATGGTCGGTTATGGCGGCCGCCCGCCATTCGCATGGCCGAGGTGGAAGGGAGAGAGTAGAGCGCGTTTGGGTGATAGCAATAAGATCGCGAGGCTAAGGCGGAGCCGTTGCGCGCGCCGCGTGGGCCGAGACCCTCGCCAACGGCGGCCGGAGCTGTGGCCGAGCCGCCGTGCGTGGTGGAGACAAAGCTGACGGGTGGGACCTCCTCGTCAGCGTCTTACAGAGAGAGGGGAGAAGGCGGGTTCAGCGCGTGGGCCGGCTTGGGCCAAAGCCGAGCGGGCCGGTCGTAGGAGTAGTGACCTTTTCCTTTTTCTTTTATGAAAAATTGTGATGTATGTTTGATTTTGTGTAGAAAATTTGATACTGATTCAAAAATCATGGAAATTTTTGTGTAGGTTCTATGAAATAAGTAGAACACAGAAAAAATATTAGATTCTATTTTCTGGTAGTTTGCATGTGTATAAAAAATTCCTCTTTTAATTAGCAAATAAAACTTCTATAAATTTTAATAATTTAATTGCATGTCCAAAAATCACCAAAATTTGTGGGATGCCTATGAATATTATTCCCTGGCTTCACACAAAATTTGGTGGCATTTGGATAATGTTTGAATAAAATATTATTATACCCTTAAATAATAATTAAATAATAATTCTAGAATAATTAGATGATAATTAGTTTAAATTCTCAAAATTAGGGTCTGAGTGATTTTGGGATTGTGTGATGACCTGAGGTCATTAACCTTAATGACCTTTAGCATTTAATTATTGTTTGGCATTAATGTTTAATTACTGTCATTAACACTTAATTAAGAACTAATTAAAATAAAAAGGTTTAATAGTCAGTTAATTAAGGATAATTATGAATTAAGAGAAATCTTAATTTCCTGATGCAACCCCTTGGGTAAAGAACACTAAAATTACAAACAACTTTAATTACTGTTTAACCTATCCTTGCACCGAGGAGAGTTGTACTCAACTCGGTCCTTCTTAAATAGTTGTCATAAGCATATCATGAGCATACATCATTTTACGTGTAGTGCACGTGACCGAAGGAGCGACCGTTGAACCGAACCTCGAGGTCGGTGTTCCGTTCGAGGAAGTAGGATCCGAGACTTGGGAAGTCTCCGAGGGTCCCTATCAGCTCTGCAACCAAGGCAAGCCCCGGATGCATTAACCCCTCCTTGGATGTTTTAAGTCTTTTATCACTTATGAATTGAAAATACTGCATTAGGTAGTTGAGAATTGGGTTGACCTTCTTGCTGCATTTACTACCTTGATATTCGTTATCCTGTCCTTGGTGAAAGCCCTAGTTTGGTTTTGGATAATTGATGAAACCCTTGTACTAACCTCTATACTAAGTGTGTGTAGACTTAATGAGGTTGGTACATGCCAAGTGATGGAGCAAGTGATGATCATGGTGATGATGGTGATGACCACAAGATGATCAAGTGCTCAACTTGGAAAAGAAGAAAGAGAAAAACAAAACCCTATGGAGATCAAGGCAAAGGTATTGCTTAGGGTTTTTGTTTTGGTGATCAAGACACCATAGAGGGTGTGATCACTTTTATGATAGATAGCCGTACTATAAAGAGGGGAATTCTTTGGCTAAGCGGTTATCGAGTGCCACCTAGGTGTCACTGTTCATGTGCATGCATTTAGAACCTAGTGAGCTAACTTAACTCCTTCAAAGAAAAAGTTTGTGAAAATGCTAACACACGTGCACACTTGTTGGTTTACACTTGTGGTGTCGGCGCTTTTCGAGAAAATGAAGTGCTTATTTTCTATTGCGCCGGTGGGAAAATTGGAGAAGTCGCGGGAGTGTTTCTCGCTGAGGAACACTCACCGGACGCTGGCTCAGAGGCACCGGACGCTGTGTCTGAGCGTCCGGTGTGCAGGCTGCCTGGCCCAGCTAGGGTAGGGCACCGGACGATAGGCACCGGATGCTGGCTTGAGCGTCCGGCGGTGCGTGTCCGGTGTGCGGGCGTTTTGCGACCCTCACTACGCATGGGTCCGGTGAGCACCGGACGCTCAGGGTGCGTCTGGTGGCTCGCGTCCGGTGACCCTGCAAGTTTGCGGAGCTCTCTGCGCATGAGTCCGGTGTGCACCGGACGCGTCCGGTGCCAACCTGCTCAGTGTCCGGTGCTCTGCAGGTTACCGTTGGACTCTGACACGCGGCTGACGTTGGAGCACCGGACGCTGGTGTTGAGCGTCCGGTGCCCCTTTAAGAGCGTCCGGTGACCCCGTATTTCGCCCAGTGAAAGAGCCAACGGCTCTATTTGTTTGAGGGGCTATAAATACGTGTTTGGCCGGCTTGGGGCTGACACTCTTGGCATTCTAACATACTTGACATCCTTGTGAGCCTAAGCAAACACCTCCCACTCATCTCCTTCATAGATTATACATCTTTGTGAGATTGGGAGTGATTCCAAGTGCATTTGCTTGAGTGATTGCATCTAGTGGCACTTGGGGATCGTTCTAGCTGCGGTTTTCTTGTTACTCTTGGTGGTTGCCGCCACCTAGACGGCTTGGAGCAGCGGAGGAGGATTGGCACGAGTTGGTGATTGTTCGTGGCCATCTCCCGGTGATTGTGAGGGGTCTTGTACCTTTCCCGGCGGAGAGCCGAAAGGTAACTCTAGTGGATTGCTCGTGTCATTGAGTAACCTCACTTGTGGGTAGGTTCTTGTGGTGTCCTAGTGAGGACGAGGTTCGTGCTACACCTCTTAGCCACCGAACCACCAAGTGTTGGTCGACACAACGGGGACGTAGCGTGCCGGCAAGCACGTGAACCTCGGGAGAAAAATCGGTGTCTCAATTGTGTTTGATTGGCATTCTCCCAGTGCTTGGTTGTTTATATTGGTGATTGGTTCATCCCCTACTCGGTGGTATAATTATCTCATCCACTCTTTTACATTCCCGCAAACTAGAGTAGCTTACTTACTTGTATAGAAACTTTAGGTAGCTTTCTAGTGTAAGTAGTGACATAGCTCTTGTGTGCCTAGTGATTATATCAACTAGAATTGTTGGATAGGTGGCTTGCAAACACCCCATTAGAGCTAGAGCAAAAAGCTTCGCTTTGTTATTTACTAACCTCTTGCTCTAGTGAGTTTGTAGAATTTTTAAATAGGCTATTCACCCCCCCTCTAGCTATATTAGGACCTTTCAAGTGGTATCAGAGCCGTGGTCACCGTTTGTGAAGGCTTAACAACCTCGGTGCTCAAATTTTGGCTCAAATAGTGTTCAACCATGTTGGGGGCAAACCACCGTTCTTTGATGGCACAAGCTCTTTTGACTATTGGAAGAGAAAAATGAAGATGTACCTGGGATCAATCAATGATAGAGTGTGGGAAGTCACGGAGAATAATTTTGTGATCCTTGACCCCGCTAACCCCACCGACAATGAGAGAGCAAACAAGCAATGCAATACTATGGCTCTCAACACAATATACAATAGCATTGATTCAAAAGTATTTGAACAAGTCAAAGATCTTGAGAAGGCAAGTGAAGTGTGGACAAGACTTGAAGAAACATATGAGGGCACTACAATGGTAAAAAGTGCCAAATTGTACATGCTCAAGGACAAGCTATCAAACTTCAAGATGAAGGATGATGAATCAATACCGGAGATGTTCTATAGGCTCCAAGTCATCATCAATGATCTCAAGGGCCTTGGTGAGAAAGTAAAGGATGAGGACTTCATTCACAAGTTCTTGATGTGCTTGCCCAAGAGGTTCATATTTAGAGGTGGATTGACCGGTGTATCTCCCAATGAGGTACTTGGAGATGTCATGACCGAAGATCAATATAATGACAATGATGATGATGAGGTCATGAAAAAGGATGACGATGACAAGAAGAAGAAGAGTGTAGCATTCAAAGCTAGCTCTTCATCCAAGAGCAAGAACAAGGGCAAGGCCAAGAAGGAAGAATCAAGTGATGAGGAGTGCTCTAATGATGATAGTGATGATGAAGCACTAGCACTCTTTGTCTGCAAGTTTGGCATGATGATGAAGAAGAAGGGCTACCATACAAGAAAGAGAAGGGACAACTCCAAGAACAAGGAATATGTGAGGCTATGCTACAAGTGCAAGAGCCCCGATCATATTGTGGCGGATTGTCCATATAATAGTGATCATGATGAGCATGAAAAGAAGAACAAGAAGGAGAAGAAAGAAAAGAAGGACAAGAAGATGGTCTTCAAGAAGAAGAAGGGTGGATCCTATGTTGTGACATGGGATAGTGATGCCTCTTCGGATGATGATTCAAGTGATGATGACAAGTCATCCAAGAAAAAGGCACTTGCAAGCATTGCTATCAACAAGCCATCACTCTTCGACACTCCTTCATGCTTCATGGCCAAGGGCCACAAGGTACAATATGATGAGAGTGAAAGTGAAAATGAACATGAACATGATAGTGATAGTGATGATGAAAATAAATTCACTAATGAACAACTCATGGACATGTTAGAACAAGCCGATTCTCTCATTCAATCTAAAAACAAGAAGTGCAAAGAATTGGCCAAGAAGTTAAAAGCTCTTGAGCAATCCTTTGATGAGCTCAATGCTAATCATGAGAGGCTAGTGGAAGCCCATGAGAAGCTTGGCAAGGCTCACACCAAGCTTGAGAAAGCTCACTCCTTGTTGTTAGAAGAGAACAAGGAAAAGGTTGTGGTATCATGTGATGTGGGCACAACATGTGACTTAATTAAAGAATCACCCAACCCACCTATTGTTGTTGCCACTAACTCTTCATGTAGGTCTTCATCCACCACCACCAACTCTACCTCTACTTCTAGTGTTAGTGTCACTTGTGATACCTCACTAAAGGTTGAGAATGAGACTCTCAAGAGAGAGGTGGATGAGCTCACTCATGCCCTAGGCAAAGCCTATGGTGGTGAGGCCCGCTTGCTAAAGTGCTTGGGTAGCCAAAGGTTTTCTCTCAACAAAGAGGGATTAGGCTATACCCCCAAGAAGGGCAAGAAAGCCTTTGCAACTCACAAGCCTAGCTTTGTGAAGAGCAATGGTCGATATTGCAACAAATGCAAGCAAGTTGGGCATTTAGAGCTTAATTGCAACAAAATGAACAAGAACAAGAAAATTGCTAATGTACCTTACATTTCTTTTGATTCTTGTTATGTGCTTACCAAGGGTGAGAAGGGTGTGCATGCTAAGTTTGTTGGTACACCAATTGTGGGTCCAAAGAAGAAGGCCATTTGGGTACCAAAAAGCTTAGTCACTAACCTCCAAGGACCCAAACAAGTATGGGTACCTAAGAAACATTGATTTGTTTTGTAGGTAAACTATAAAGCCGGAGGAAGGCATTGGGTGCTTGATAGTGGGTGCACACAACACATGACCGGTGATTCAAGAATGTTCAATTCAATCAATCCAAATGATGACAATGGTGTTGATAGTATCACATTTGGTGACAATGGCAAAGGCAAGGTCAAAGGGCTTGGTAAAATTGCTATATCCAATGACTTGAGCATTTCCAATGTGCTACTAGTAGAGAGCTTGAACTTCAATTTGCTATCCGTAGCTCAACTTTGTGATCTTGGTTTCAAATGCATATTTGGAGTTGATGATGTAGAGATCATAAGTGTAGATGGCTCAAACTTGATATTCAAAGGCTTTAGATATGAGAATCTATACTTGGTTGATTTCAATGCTAGTGAAGCTCAATTATCAACATGCTTGCTCACTAAATCTAGCATGGGTTGGTTATGGCATAGAAGGCTCGGTCATGTTGGAATGAAACAATTAAACAAGTTAGTCAAGCATGATCTTGTTAGAGGCTTGAAAGATGTCACTTTTGAGAAAGACAAGCTTTGTAGTGCATGTCAAGCCGGAAAGCAAGTTGGCAACACTCATCCAAAGAAAAGTATCATGAGTACATGCAAGGCATTTGAGTTGTTGCACATGGACTTATTTGGACCAACCACATACACAAGCATTGGTGGAAACAAATATGGATTTGTGATAGTGGATGATTTCACAAGATACACATGGGTATTCTTTCTTAGTGACAAGAGTGATGCTTTTGCAACCTTCAAATCATTTGTCAAGAGAATCCACAATGAGATTGAAACAACCATCAAGAAAGTGAGAAGTGACAATGGAAGTGAATTCAAGAATACAAGAGTTGATGAGCTTTGTGATGAATTTGGCATTAGGCATCAATTCTCGGCCAAGTACACTCCACAATCAAATGGTCTTGTTGAGAGGAAGAATAGAACCTTGATTGACATGGCAAGATCAATGTTGAGTGAGTACAATGTGAGTCATTCTTTTTGGGCCGAAGCAATCAACACGGCTTGCTACTATAGCAACCGACTCTATTGTCACCCAATGATGGAGAAGACACCATATGAGCTCTTGAATGGTAGAAAGCCCAATATTGCATACTTTCGGGTTTTTGGTTGCAAATGCTACATATTGAAGAAAGGCACTAGATTGAGTAAATTTGAAAAGAAATGTGATGAAGGCTTCTTGCTTGGTTACTCCACTACTAGCAAAGCTTATAGAGCTAGAGCAAAAAGGTTCGCTTTGTTATTTACTAACCTCTTGCTCTAGTGAGTCTGTAGAATTTTTAAATAGGCTATTCACCCCCCCTCTAGCCATATTAGGACCTTTCACTTGGCACCTGTTTTATTTTAAAAATTGCGTAGTGATGCTTAGCCCTGCTACTAGATAGGTTTTCAAACAAGAAAGTTTGAAGGGTTGTTGTGGAATACACTTATGGTCAATGATGTTTCAACTTGAGACCGGTCGGTGGACTTGCTTTAAGAATGGAGTCTTAAAGTAGTGTCTCCAACTGTGTCGATTAAGGACAGGTCCGTTGATGGCCTGCTGGGTTGAGAATTTATAGTACTAGCCACTGCCCTCGGTAAGCCCGGTCTTGTGATCCCTCGATGCGAACAGCTACTCGCGCACTAGGCGTGGAGCGATGGCGAGAGTAGCATGTACCCACCTTACGGATCTGAGATGACCGGGAAACATCTAGATCGGCTGTAGGATGGTGGGGTACTGTGCTCTCGGGTGCCGCGAACCTAGTCAAATTTGGGGAGAGCTCGATTTGGGTTGACATATGCAAGATTTGGTTCTACATATGTCGGGTGGTTAGGAACTCCAGCTGGATTGCTAAGCGATTCGAATCGTCGTTGCTCCCCGATTGGGAGACTCAATTCCTTCGACCCTCATCGTAGTTAAATATGCAACTAAGTGATAAAATGGGAAATGGGGAAATGTCTCATGAGGTTCGGATCCCAATTCCCGGACTCAGAGTGACATGAAGCTATGGTCGTTGGATAGATAATACTTTGGTTAAGGACTAGGAACTTACAGACTTGTCTGTGAGAGACAACTAGATAGACTGTCCTCGAACTCCTCGACCTCTTAAGGAGAGGAATTCGTGGGTAAAACTTGAAAGTAAGGATGCACTATTAGTAAGCTTTTGGCAAAACAATTTGGCTCCTTGCTCAGCCACTCCTTGTCTACCCTAAGCCTGCATCCCTAATTTCTCCTCTTTTTCCGCCGGGTAAGTCTTGTTGAGTACTCCCGTACTCAGGGTTTTATAACCCCTGTTGCAGGTGAAGCTTAGGAGCCGACATGTTTCGGACCCTGTTGTGTGTCCGTCGTCGAGGTTGACGATGAGGAAGAGTGAGCGTGACCCATGGGCAGGGTCTGTAAATTTGTAATCTGTGTACTAAAGTTTAAGTTGCTCCGCTGTACCTGGCTTCTAATAACACTCTACTATTTGGAAGAACTCCTTTTGTAAATTAAGTTATGTAATACTTCCGCTGTTTTACTCTGAAATATTATTTTGGTCTTATGTCGTTTGTAATACTGCAATGTCTTCGCAATGAATGATCCTGATGTTAAGGTGGCCACTTGCTATCCTGTAAGGGCGAGGAGAAGAAGTTTTCGTTAATTGACCATTGCTGGTAGTCAAGACGAGCTTGTTTGATACGCCTCAGGTAGCAGTGGAATGAGCATCCTGAGAAGCTCATCGGACTTCTAGAGTGGGAGGATCCCCGACATCACCGTCAGAGGTCCTTAGGACAATAACAGGTGTCGGTGGGACCAAACACTTTGGAGGTTCTGCCACAATCATCGGGTGCATCCAAAATGGTTTCTTAGCCTATGATGCATTAGGCGCAAACTGTGTACCTATCTTGCACCAAAACTAACTCTGTCTCTAAATAGACCAAAGCGAGATTCCATATGACACATGTCATCTAGGAGTTCTATTGCGATGCATCCAAATAGATTTCTTAGCATATGGTATGTTCCATGAAAACCGTGCACCTATCTTGCATCAAGATTAGCAATATCTCCAAACAGATCGAACCGACCTTCCACTTGAGCCTCTTCACCTAGGAGTACTATCGGGTGCTTCCATAATGGTTTCCGAGCCAATGGTGCATTATGCGCAAACCATGCACCAATCTTGCACCTAAACTGTCTCCAAACAGATTGAAGCGAGATTCCATATGACACACATGATCTAGGTGTTCTATCGGGTGCGTCCAAATTGATTTCTGAGAATACGGTACGTTCCATGCAAACCGTACACCTATCTTTCATCAAGATTAGCACTATCTCCAAACAGAGCGAACCGAGCTTTCACTTGAGCCTCTTCACCTAGGAGTACCATTGGGAACTTCCACAACGATTTCTGAGCCTATGGTGCACTGGGCACAAACCATGCAACTATCTTGCACCAAAACTAATACTATCTCCAACTAGACTGAAGCGAGATTCCATATGATACACTTCATCCAGTAGTTCCATCGGGTGCATCTACAGTTCCATCGGGTGTGTCCAAATTGATTTCTGAGCATATGATATGTTCCATGCAAACCGTGCACATATCTTGTATCAAGATTAGAACTATCTCAAAACAGACAGAACCAAGATTCCACATGAGCCTCTTCACCAAGGAGTACCATCGCGTGCGTCCAAAATAGTTTCTTAGCTATGGTGCATTAGGCACAAACCGTGTACCTATCTTGCACCGAAACTAACACTATCTCGAAAGAGACCGAAGTGAGATTCTATATGACACATGTCATCTAGGAGTTATATTGGGTGCTTCCAAATATATTTCTAAGCATATGGTACGTTCGATGCAATTCGTGCACCTATCTTGCATCTAGATTAGCACTATCTCCAAACAAGGCAAACTGAGCTTCCACTTGAGCCCCTTTACCCAGGAGTATCATCGGGTGTATCCAAAATGGTTTCTTAGCCTATGATGCATTAGGCACAAACTTTGTACCTATCTTGTACCAAAACTACCTCTGTCTCCAAACAGACCTAAGCGAGATTCTATATTACACATGTCATCTAGGAGTTCTATTGGGTGCGTCCAAATGGATTTCTTAGCATATGTTATGTTCCATGCAAACCGTGCACCTATCTTACATCAAGATTAGCACTATCTCCAAACAGATCAAACCGACCTTCCACTTGAGCCTCTTCACCTAGGATTATCATCGGGTGCTTCCATAATGGTTTCTGAGCATATGGTGCATTATGCACAAACGTTGCACCAATCTTCCACCTAAACTAACAATGTCTCTGAACAGATTGAAGCGAGATTCCAAATGACACACATGATCTTGGAGTTCTGATGCGAACCCACTAGGGTTTTTGCCCGATCTTTTGATGAGAGACGGGGATAACTCGATTGGTGGATGGAGATGACGTTCACGGCCCGACTACAGCCCTCAAGACCGCGCCTTAGCAACCGATACACCACGTCCAATAGCCGTCACGATCTTGTGGAGCGCGACAACCAGCCCCTAGGGCTCCCGTCCTGCAAGCAAACGAAGAACTAGCAAGAATGAGGAAACAAGCACTGAATTTGCAAGATGAATTGAAGGTTTCAAACTGAATCTTAATCAACAATGGGGTTCCGAAGACAAAGAGACGGGCGGCTGTTCCTGCACGCGCGCCTACAAGCAAGTAGCGAAGGCTAAACTTGATCTAAACAAAACCCAACCACCATGGCGACTCTAGAGGGATATAAGTAGATGGATTGACGACCAAAGAGGTGTTGGGGTCGTCCTCCAACCCTAGGATGCGTCCCTAATGGACCCAACTTGATACATGGGCCATCAGTCCAAAATGAGGTGACGCAGCACCCTGGACAGCAAGACCTATCGATGGTAATTGGATCATTGCCACTGCTGCCAAACAGGTATTGACATGGGACTTGATTCATATGAAAGTAGACTTGATAAGCTTTCCAACAAGTCCTGAAGCGCCTGAATCCGAATCCGTATGCAACCGTGGTAACGGTCACAAGTTGGCGCTTTGCTGCTGTCCGAATCCAGCGAGCGTGAGTCCTTCTCCCTTTCGGTCTTCTCCTTGGTTCCTAATCAAAACAAGAGTGCACGCGTTTCCATTGTCTAAACAAGATGGACACGAGCTTATCAAGGAACTCACTTGGTTATTAAGTTGACGAACACGAGCACGAGTAAGAGGGCCAGCTATAGGTTGTGTCGGAGAGGATGTATCGCTGGTGTTGATGTCCTCATCATCCTCCCTTTCTTGCATTTGAGTCGTCCTCGACTCAAGCTCATCTTCCTCACCCAAATAAGGCTTCAAATCTGCAATGTTAAATGTGGGACTAACCCCAAAATCTGCAGGAAGATCAAGCTTATATGCATTCTCATTAATTCGTTGCAGCACTTTAAAAGGACCATCAGCTCTAGGCATCAATTTGGATTTTCTCAGTTCTGGAAATCTATCTTTTTGCAAATGCAACCAAACCAAATCCCCAGGTTCTAGAATCAATTGCTTTCTACCTTTATCTCCAGTGCATTTGTACTTAGCATTCATGCGTTCTATGTTTTGTTTAGTGGCTTCATGCAATTTTAACATCAATTCAGCACGTTGCTTAGCATCAAAATTTATTTTTTCAGAACTTGGCAAAGGCATTAAATCAATAGGAGCACGTGGCAAGAAGCCATAGACAATCTCAAAAGGACACATTTTTGTAGTAGAATGCAATGAACGATTATAGGCGAACTCAATATGAGGCAAACATTCTTCCCACATCTTAATATTCTTCTTTAAAACAGCCCTTAACATAGTGGATAAAGTTCTATTAACAACTTCAGTTTGACCATCAGTTTGGGGATGACAAGTGGTGGAAAATGAAAGCTTAGTCCCCAATTTGAACCACAAAGTCTTCCAAAAATGACTAAGAAATTTAGCATCACGATCAGAAACAATTGTGTTGGGCACACCATGTAAGCGAACAATTTCTCGAAAGAACAAATCAGCAATATTTGTAGCATCATCAGTTTTATGACATGGTATGAAATGTGCCATCTTAGAAAATCTATCAACAACCACAAACACACTATCACGTCCCCTCCTAGTCCTTGGTAGTCCCAACACAAAATCCATAGATATATCCTCCCAAGGAGCATTAGGAACAGGAAGAGGTAAATACAAACCGTGGGGATTTAACCGTGACTTTGCCTTTTGACATGTTGTGCAACGAGCAACAAACCTCTCCACATCTCTCTTCATCCTTGGCCAAAAGAAATGACCAGCAAGTATGTCCTCGGTCTTGTTTGCTCCAAAATGTCCCATCAAGCCACCTCCATGCGCTTCCTGCAACAACAACAAACGAACAGAGCTAGCTGGAATGCATAGCTTGTTAGCTCTAAACACAAACCCATCACTAACGATGAATTTATTCCACCCTTTTCCATCTTTACAATGTAGCAACACGTCTCTAAAATCAGCATCATGAACATATTGTTCTTTAATTGTCTCTAACCCAAATATCTTGTAATCAAGTTGATTCAGCAAAGTATATCTCCGTGATAAACCATCAGCAATAATATTTTCCTTCCCTTTCTTGTGCTTAATAATATAAGGAAAAGATTCAATAAATTCAACCCATTTTGCATGCCTACGATTCAGTTTTCCTTGACTATGAATATGTTTCAAAGATTCATGATCAGAATGGATAATAAACTCTTTGGGCCACAAATAATGCTGCCATGTCTCTAATGTTCTAACAAGAGCATAGAGTTCTTTATCATAAGTTGAATAATTGAGAACAGGCCCACTCAATTTCTCACTAAAATATGCAATAGGTTTTCCCTCTTGTAATAAAACACCTCCCAAACCAATTCCACTAGCATCACATTCAAGCTCAAAAGTCTTATTAAAATCAGGAAGTTGTAGGAGAGGTGCATGAGTTAACTTATCTTTCAACATGTTGAATGAATTCTCTTGTGCTTTGCCCCAATCAAAAGGCATCCCCTTCTTTGTAAGCTCATTCAATGGTGCTGAAATCCTTCACAAAACGGCGATAGAATCCAGCAAGTCGTAGAAAACTCCGCACCTGGGTGATAGTATTTGGGACAGGCCATCCCTGTATAGCTTCCACCTTGGCTTGATCAACCTCAATTCCCTGTGGAGTCACAACATAACCAAGAAAAGACACTCGATCGGTGCAAAAGGTGCACTTCTCAAGGTTACCAAATAAACATGCCTCGTGTAGTGCATTAAAAACAGCACGTAAATGATCAAGATGTTCATCCAATGATTTGCTGTAAATCAATATGTCATCAAAATATACGACAATAAATTTCCCAATGAAAGCACGCAAAATCTCGTTCATTAATCTCATGAAAGTACTATGTGCATTAGTTAACCCAAAGGCATGACTAACCACTCATACAAACCGAACTTAGTTTTGAAAGCAGTTTTCCATTCATCTCCCAATTTCATACAAATCTGGTGGTACCCACTACGTAAATCAACTTTTGAAAACACAACAGCACCACTTAGTTCATCTAGCATATCATCTAATCGTGGAATAGGGTGTCGATATCGAATGGTGATATTATTAATAGCTCTACAATCAACACACATACGCCATGTTCCATCTTTCTTAGGCACTAAAATTACTGGAACAGCACAAGGACTAAGAGATTCTCGGACATAACCTTTGTCTAGTAGTTCTTGCACTTGTCGCTGAATTTCCTTTGTTTCCTCCGGGTTTGTCCTGTATGGTGCACGATTTGGCAAAACTGCTCCAGGAATAAGATCAATTTGGTGCTCAATCCCGCGTAGTGGAGGCAGCCCCGCTGGTACCTCACTTGGAAACACATCAGAATACTCCTGCAAAACGTTAGCAACAGCAGGGGGCAAAGAACATTGCATATCCTCAATTGAAATCAAAGCATCCTTGCATATCAAAGCATAAGCAACAGAAGTGGATGCATTAAACTCATTAATATCTGATTTGGTAGCTATCATACAACGTCCTTTCAGTTTTATCTCATATTTGTTAATAATTACAGATTTATCATTTTTATTGCTCTCGCTCTTTGCTTTAGTAGCCCTAGCAACATCAGTTTGCATAATAGTTTCAGGGGACATAGGATGCAACACAATTTTGCGATCATGGTATAGAAAAGAATACTGATTTGATCTACCATGATGCATAGAATCTCTATCAAATTGCCAAGGTCTACCTAGCAGAATGTTACAAGCTTGCATAGGCACAACATCACATTCAACAATATCTTTATAGGATCCGATGGAAAAATTAATTCTCACAAGTCTAGTTACCTTTGCCTTACCACTGTTGTTCAGCCATTGGATGTAGTAGGGATGCGGGTGTGGTTTGGTGTTGAGGGCAAGCTTCTGCACCATATCGCTGCTTGCCAAGTTGTTGCAGCTACCTCCATCAATGATCATGCGACAAGAACGCTCTTTGATGACACACTTTGTTTGGAATAAAATGTGTCGCTGATTTTGCTCCGCCATCTCCATTTGTGCACTAAGCACTCGCTGCACGATCAAGCTCTCATAGTGGTCCGCTTCACCTGCATTAATATGTTCTTCTATTTGATCTTCATTACCTGCATGGTCAGTCGCAAGCAGTGCAAGTGTATCCTCATCAAAATCACTAGCAGATGAGTGCTCACCATCATCCCTGACAATCATAACTCGCTTGTTTGGACAGTCACGCATCATGTGCCCATATCCCTTGCACCGGTGACATTGTATGTTGCTTGTTTTACCCGTCGATGCCACGGATGAAGTACTCGCAGCAGGCTTTTGCATCGTCTTCGCAACTGAATTGGTGGGAGCAGCTCGAGTCTTGTCACTAGATGATGGAGTAGAAATACATGTAGATGGAGTTGAAGCCATGCGTTGCTGCCATGAATTAGCCTTCCCTGCAGAAATATTACTCCTTGCGCTAGCACGTCGTCCCTGCACTTCCCTTTCAGCTTTACAAGCAAGATGAAACAAACGGGTTACATTATTGTATTCTTTGTAAGCGAGGATGTCCTGAATTTCCTGATTTAACCCACCCAAAAGTCTAGCCATAGCCGGTTCCTCATCCTCCTCTAGGTTACAACGCAACATACCCGTTTGTAATTCCTGATAATATTCTTCTACACTTTTAGCACCTTGTCTTAATTGCTGCAGCTTATTTATCATATCACGCGCATAGTAAGATGGAACAAATCTAGCTCTCATGGCCCTTTTCAGCGCATCCCAAGTTCTAGGTAAGTTATTAGGATTTTTCTTTCCATATTCTATCCACCAAACAGAAGCAAAATCTGTAAACTCACTAGTAGCAGCCCTAACACGTGTAGTCTCAGGAAATTCATGACATGCAAACTTTTGATCAACAACAATCTCCCAAGTGATGTGCATCAGGGTCATATTTACCATCAAAAGGAGGTATCTTAAATTTATTCTTACTGAAAGCATCATTATTATTGTGTACCTCGCGTCGGCGGTTGCCACCCATACCTCTACAGTTGTGACGAAGGCGACGTCGATCACGAGTGTCTTGATCATCATGTTCAGTATCACCTGATGAGGACATCAACACCAGCGATACATATCCTACATCCACCAGCGATACATATCCTACATCCTCTCCGGCACAACCTATAGCTGGTCCTACATCCTCTCCGACACAACCTATAGCTGGTCCTCTTACTCGTGCTCGTGCCCGTCAACTCAACCTTCCGGCACAACCTATAGCTGGTCCTACATCCTCTCCGACACAACCTATAGCTGGTCCTCTTACTCGTGCTCGTGCCCATCAACTCAACCTTCAAGTAAGTTCAGTTTTAAACTCTTGTCAATCATATTTAGACAATGGAGACACGTGCACTTTCGTGTTGCTCAGGAATAATGGACAAGATCAGCAAGGGAAGGTTCAACTGCATTCAGAATTTGAGGCAACACCAACTTCAAGGGCTGATTGCATATGGGAAGAGTGATAACTTAACAAAGGTGATTGGAGATCAGGTCCAAGCCTCCACAACATCCTCTATCAAGTTACCACATCGCTTCTAAAGCAAAGAAACAAAGAGTCCAAACCCAACACGTTTTGGGAGTTGGATTCGGACTGGAAAATAACTCTAACTTGTATGGATCACCACGGCGTCATATGGACTCCAATTGGGACGTTCCTATACTTGTTGGAAAGCTCATGAAGTCTACTTTCCAATGGGTCTAACCACATATCTATGCAGCTTATGAGTCGGGCGCAGTCCTTGTTTTCGTGCCGACACCTTTTTCTGTTTTGGTGCTGCGTCACCCTATTTTGGACCAATGGCCCATGTATCAAGTTGAGTCCATTAGGGACGCGTCCTAGGGTTGGAGGACGACTCTAGCACCCTTTTGGTCGTCCTCCCCTCTATTTATTTACATCTAGAGCTGCCATGAACAACTGGGTTTTGATTAGATAAAGTTTAGCCTTCGCTACTTGCTTGTAAACGCGCGTGCTGATCCAGCCGCCCGTCTTCTTGTTTTCGAAACCCCACTTCATTAGAGATTGAGTTTGAAACCTTCATTTACATCTGGTAATTTAGTACTTGTTCTTGCTGGTTCTTCGATTGCTTGCAGGACGAGTGCCCTAGTGGCCGGGTGTTGCGCTCCACAAGATCGTGACAGCCATTGGAGGCGGTGTATCGGTTGCTAAGGCGCAGTCTTGAGGGCTGTAGTCGGGCCGTGAACGTCATCTCCATTCACTAATCGAGTTATCCAGCGCCTCTCATCGAAAGATCAGGCGAAAACCCTAGTGGGTTCACATCAGTTGGTAATCAGAGCAAGGTTTATCGGTGAGAGATTTCCAATTCTTCGTGTTTGTTTTTCCTATAGTCCAAAAAAAAATATAGCAGATTTGTTTTCCATAATCCTATAAATCCTTTGTGCCGTGGCTAGTACTACTTAGTTAGGGCTGGTTGAATGAGTGTTTGCTTCGGTCGTGTCCAGTGCTGGTTTTAGTTTAGTCCTTTAGAGTTTTGAGTTCTTGTCACCATCTAGTCACAACTGCGTCCAATCTATTGTGGGTTGGAATTTGAGTAGATCTTGATAATAGGTGCAGCCACTTGTTTGTCTATTCTGCGTTTCCATCAACGTGATCCAAAAGGAAAGATAGCACTTCATACTTGTGCTAGATATATTGAATTTTGAGGTTGAGCCTTACTCTAATGAGAGGGTGAGAGTGGTGAAGTGATATTTTGTACTATTTTGTTTATATAATCAGGTTTTGAGGTTCCCCAAAAAAAAGAAAAGAGAAAGAAAAAAAAATAAAAAAAAGAAAGAAAGAAAGAAAAAAGAAAAAAAAATCAAAAGAAGGGGATTGTTGTTCTTTTTGTTTCCAGTAGGGCTGCTCATTTTGTTTCTAGTGGTGTGCTGTGTTTTCCCTTTGTGTCCAGGCTCGCGTCTCTAGCACGGTCTAGGCTAGGACCAGCACAGTACCACCGTTGAGCGTTTATTCAGCTCGCTTTTATAACTAACGTGGTGCTAGTTCGTTCCTTGTTTCAGCCCACCTATAGCTCCACATACTCTACAGCTTGACAGGTCTTGTGCTGCAGCACCGATACACTTCGTCGATTGCTGTACACTTGTTGGCAGACGACCCCTCCTGTCAAGCAAGGTAAGAATTGGTAAGAACTTGTGTTACAGGTTGAGTGTGAGCGACTTGCTGTAGCTACATCCTAGTAGTTGTAGGGCTTTTATTTCTTCACTTGCCTTTTTGTTGTCTTTGTCTTTGAACCATGCTAGGGGCAGATGATGGTAACGAAACACCACTTACACCTCGCACTAAGGGCATCATACAACATTTTGAAAGGAAAGTGAAGCTGCACATAGAGGGACTTGATAACGACTTGCAGGTGACAAATGAAAAGTTGGGGCTGCTGGAGACTACACAGATTGCCACAAACAACAAGCTTACACGTTTGGAGGAATCCCTTGCTAGTGTGGACAAAAGCCTTGCTGCTCTCCTAAGGCGATTTGATGATTTCCACACCGAAGATAAAGAGAAGCATAAAGAAGAAAAGGAGGGAGATCGAGAGCACGGTAGTCATGAAGATGACTACACTGGTGATGATGTGAACCCACTAGGGTTTTCGCCGAACAAGTATGGAGTTATCTTGCTTTTTTTATCACGTTGGTGGAACTCAGATTGGAACTCTACTCGATCCGGACCAAGACCACAGTTCAATTCGGACTTCGCAACAAATTCGACAGAGAGAAGATATGGTAATACTCGGCTATGTATAGATGGTGACAAGAACTCGAAACTCTAAAGGACTAGACACTAAGACCAGCAACTCGACACAAACCGAAGCAACGCAAATTCAAAAAGCCCTAACTAAAACGGTACTAGCCAAGGCACAAAGGTTTAATAGGATTATGGAAAAACTAATCTACTATATTTTTTTTGGCTTTTCTGGACTATAGGAAATTATTTAAAAACAGCAAAGGATTAGAAGTCTCTCACCGAAGAACCTTGCTCTGATTACCAACTGATGCGAACCCGCTAGGGTTTTTGCCCGATCTTTTGATGAGAGACGGGGATAACTCGATTGGTGGATGGAGATGACGTTCACGGCCCGACTACAGCCCTCAAGACCGTGCCTTTGCAACCGATACACCACGTCCAATAGCCGTCACGATCTTGTGGAGCGCGACAACCAGCCCCTAGGGCTCCCGTCCTGCAAGAAATCGAAGAACTAGCAAGAACGAGGAAACAAGGACTGAATTTGCAAGATGAATTGAAGGTTTCAAACTGAATCTTAATCAACAATGGGGTTCCGAAGACAAAGAGACGGGCGGCTGTTCCTGCACGCGTGCCTACAAGCAAGTAGCGAAGGCTAAACTTGATCTAAACAAAACCCAACCACCATGGCGACTCTAGAGGGATATAAGTAGATGGATTGACGACCAAAGAGGTGTTGGGGTCATCCTCCAACCCTAGGACGCGTCCCTAATGGACCCAACTTGATACATGGGCCATCAGCCCAAAATGAGGTGACGCAGCACCCTGGACAGCAAGACCTATCGATGGTAATTCCATCATTGCTGCAGCTGCCGAACAGGTATTGACGTGGGACTTGATTCATATGAAAGTAGACTTGATAAGCTTTCCAACAAGTCCTGAAGCGCCTGAATCCGAATCCGTATGCAACCGTGGTAACGGTCACACGTTGGCACTTTGCTGCTGTCCGAATCCAGCGAGCGTGAGTCCTTCTCCCTTTCGGTCTTCTCCTTGGTTCCTAATCAAAACAAGAGTGCACGCGTTTCCATTGTCTAAACAAGATGGACACGAGCTTATCAAGGAACTCACTTGGTTATTAAGTTGATGAACACGAGCACAAGTAAGAGGACCAGCTATAGGTTGTGTCGGAGAGGATGTATCGCTGGTGTTGATGTCCTCATCAAGTTCTATCGGGTGCGTCCAAATTGATTTATGAGAATATGGTACGTTCTATGCAAACCGTACACCTATCTTTCATCAAGATTAGCACTATCTGCAAACAGACCAAACCGGGCTTTCACTTGAGCCTCTTCACCTAGGAGTACCATCAGGAACTTCCACAACGATTTCTGAGCCTATGGTGCACTGGGCACAAACCATGCAACTATCTTGCACCGAAACTAATACTATCTCCAACTGGACGGAAGCGAGATTCCACCGAAACTAATACTATCTCCAACTGGACGGAAGAGAGATTCCATATGATAAACTTCATCTAGTAGTTCCATCGGGTGCATCCACAGTTCCATCAGGTGTGTCTAAATTGATTTTTGAGCATATGGTATGTTTCATGCAAACCATGCACCGATCTTTCATCAAGATTAGAACTATCTCCAAACAGACAGAACCAAGATTCCACATGAGCCTCTTCACCACGGAGTACCATCGCATGCGTCCAAAATAGTTTCTTAACCTTTGGTGCATTAGGCACAAACCGTGTACCTATCTTGCACTGAAACTAACACTATCTCCAAAGAGACCGAAGTGAGATTCTATATGACACACGTCATCTAGGAGTTCTATTGGGTGCTTCCAAATATATTTCGAAGCATATGGTACGTACGATGCAATTCGTGCACCTATCTTGCATCAAGATTAGCACTATCTCCAAACAAAGCAAACTGAGCTTCCACTTGAGCCCCTTTACCCAGGAGTATCATCGGGTGCATCCAAAATGGTTTCTTAGCCTATGATGCATTAGGCGCAAACTGTGCATCTATCTTGCACCAAAACTACCTCTGTCTCCAAACAGACCTAAGCGAGATTCCATATGACACATGTCATCTAGGAGTTCTATTGGGTGCGTCCAAATGGATTTTTTAGCATATGGTATGTTCCATGCAAACCGTGCACCTATCTTGCATCAAGATTAGCACTATCTCTAAACAGATCGAACCGACCTTCCACTTGAGCCTCTTCACCTAGGATTATCATCGGGTGCTTCCATAATGGTTTCTAAGCCTATGGTGCATTATGCGCAAACGATGCACCAATCTTCCACCTAAACTAACAATGTCTCCAAACAGATTGAAGCGAGATTCCAAATGACACACATGATCTAGGAGTTCTATCGGGTGCGTCCAAATTGATTTATGAGAATATGGTACGTTCTATGCAAACCGTACACCTTTCTTTCATCAAGATTAGCACTATCTCCAAACAGACCGAACCGGGCTTTCACTTGAGCCTCTTCACCTAGGAGTACCATTAGGAACTTCCACAACGATTTCTGAGCCTATGGTGCACTGGGCACAAGTACCATCAAGAACTTCCACTACGATTTCTGAGCCTATGGTGCACTGGGCACAAACCATGCAACTATCTTGCACCGAAACTAATACTATCTCCAACTGGACGGAAGCGAGATTCCATATGATAAACTTCATCTAGTAGTTCCATCGGGTGCATCCACAGTTCCATCAGGTTTGTCCAAATTGATTTTTGAGCATATGGTATGTTCCATGCAAACCGTGCACCTATCTTGCATCAAGATTAGAACTATCTCCAAACAGACAGAACCAAGATTCCACATAAGCCTCTTCACCAAGGAGTACCATCGGGTGCGTCCAAAATAGTTTCTTAGCCTATGGTGCATTAGGCACAAACTGTGTACCTATCTTGCACCGAAACTAACACTATCTCCAAAGAGACCGAAGTGAGATTCTATATGACACACGTCATCTAGGAGTTCTATTGGGTGCTTCCAAATATATTTCAAAGCATATGGTACGTTCGATGCAATTCGGGAACCTATCTTGCATCAAGATTACCACTATCTCCAAACAAAGCAAACTGAGCTTCCACTTGAGCCCCTTTACCCAGGAGTATCATCGGGTGCATCCAAAATGGTTTCTTAGCCTATGATGCATTAGGCGCAAACTGTGTACCTATCTTGCACCAAAACTAACTCTGTCTCCAAATAGACCATAGCGAGATTCCATATGACACATGTCATCTAGGAGTTCTATTGCGATGCATCCAAATAGATTTCTTAGCATATGGTATGTTCCATGAAAACCGTGCACCTATCTTGCATCAAGATTAGCACTATCTCCAAATAGATCGAACCGACCTTCCACTTGAGCCTCTTCACCTAGGAGTACTATCGGGTGCTTCCATAATGGTTTCCGAGCCTATGGTGCATTATGCGCAAACCATGCACCAATCTTGCACCCAAACTGTCTCCAAACAGATTGAACCGAGATTCCATATGACACACTTGATCTAGGAGTTCTATCGGGTGCGTCCAAATTGATTTCTAAGAATACGGTACGTTCTATGCAAACCGTACACCTATCTTTCATCAAGATTAGCACTATCTCCAAACAGACCGAACCAAGCTTTCACTTGAGCCTCTTCACCTAGGAGTACCATCGGGAACTTCCACAACGATTTCTGAGCCTATGGTGCACTGGACACAAACCATGCAACTATCTTGCACCAAAACTAATATTATCTCCAACTGGACTGAAGCGAGATTCCATATGATACACTTCATCTAGTAGTTCCATCGGGTGCATCTACAGTTCCATCGGGTGTGTCCAAATTGATTTCTGAGAATACGGTACGTTCCATGCGAACCGTACACCTATCTTTCATCAAGATTAGCACTATCTCCAACCAGACCGAACCGAGCTTTCACTTGAGCCTCTTCACCTAGGAGTACCATCGGGAACTTCCACAACGATTTCTGAGCCTATGGTGCACTGGGCACAAACCATGCAACTATCTTGCACCAAAACTAATATTATCTCCAACTAGACTAAAGCGAGATTCCATATGATACACTTCATCTAGTAGTTCCATCGGGTGCATCTACAGTTCCATCGGGTGTGTCCAAATTGATTTCTGAGCATATGGTGTGTTCCATGCAAACCGTGCACTTATCTTGCATCAAGATTGGAACTATCTTCAAACAGACAGAACCAAGGTTCCACATGAGCCTCTTTACCAAGGAGTACCATCGCGTGCGTCCAAAATAGTTTCTTAGCCTATGGTGCATTTGGCACAAAACGTGTACCTATCTTGCACCGAACCTAACACTATCTCCAAAGACACCGAAGTGAGATTCTATATGACACACATCATCTAGGAGGTCTATTGGGTGCTTCCAAATATATTTCTAAGCATATGGTACGTTCGATGCAATTCGTGCACCTATCTTGCATCAAGATTAGCACTATCTCCAAACAAAGCAAACTGAGCTTCCACTTGAGCCCCTTTACCCAGGAGTATCATCGGGTGCATCCAAAATGGTTTCTTAGCCTATGATGCATTAGGCGCAAACTGTGTACCTATCTTGCACCAAACCTAACTCTGTCTCCAAATAGACCATAGCGAGATTCCATATGACACATGTCATCTAGGAGTTCTATTGCGATGCATCCAAATAGATTTCTTAGCATATGGTATGTTCCATGAAAACCATGCACCTATCTTGCATCAAGATTAGCACTATCTCCAAACAGATCGAACCGACCTTCCACTTGAGCCTCTTCACCTAGGAGTACTATCGGGTGCTTCAATAATGGTTTCCGAGCCTATGGTGCATTATGCGCAAACCATGCACCAATCTTGCACCTAAACTGTCTCCAAACAGATTGAAGCGAGATTCCATATTACACACATGATCTAGGAGTTCTATCGGGTGCGTCCAAATTGATTTCAGAGAATACGGTACGTTCTATGCAAACCGTACACCTATCTTTCATCAAGATTAGCACTATCTCCAAACAGACCGAACCGAGCTTTCACTTGAGCCTCTTCACCTAGGAGTACCATCGGGAACTTCCACAACGATTTCTGAGCCTATGGTGCACTGGGCACAAACCATGCAACTATCTTGCACCAAAACTAATATTATCTCCAACTAGAGTAAAGCGAGATTCCATATGATACACTTCATCTAGTAGTTCCATCGGGTGCATCTACAGTTCCATCGGGTGTGTCCAAATTGATTTCTGAGCATATGGTGTGTTCCATGCAAACCGTGCACCTATCTTGCATCAAGATTGGAACTATCTTCAAACAGACAGAACCAAGGTTCCACATGAGCCTCTTTACCAAGGAGTACCATCGCGTGCGTCCAAAATACTTTCTTAGCCTATGGTGCATTTGGCACAAAACGTGTACCTATCTTGCACCGAACCTAACACTATCTCCAAAGAGACCGAAGTGACATTCTATATGACACACATCATCTAGGAGGTCTATTGGGTGCTTCCAAATATATTTCTAAGCATATGGTACGTTCGATGCAATTCGTGCACCTATCTTGCATCAAGATTAGCACTATCTCCAAACAAAGCAAACTGAGCTTCCACTTGAGCCCCTTTACATAGGAGTATCATCGGGTGCATCCAAAATGGTTTCTTAGCCTATGATGAATTAGGCGCAAACTGTGTACCTATCTTGCACCAAAATTAACTCTGTCTCCAAATAGACCAAAGCGAGATTCCATATGACACATGCCATCTAGGAGTTCTATTGCGATGCATCCAAATAGATTTCTTAGCATATGGTATGTTCCATGAAAACCATGCACCTATCTTGCATTAAGATTAGCACTATCTCCAAACAGATCGAACCTTCCTTCCACTTGAGCCTCTTCACCTAGGAGTACTATCGGGTGCTTCCATAACGGTTTCCGAGCCTATGGTGCATTATGCGCAAACCATGCACCAATCTTGCACTTAAACTGTCTCCAAACAGATGAAGCGAGATTCCATATTACACACATTATCTAGGAGTTCTATCG
>NC_012873.2:26296546-26332976 GCF_000003195.3 Sorghum bicolor | reverse complement strand
AATTGATTTCTTAGAATACGGTACGTTCAATGCAAACTGTACACCTATGTTTCATCAAGATTAGCACTATCACCAAACAGACCGAACCGAGCTTTCACTTGAGCCTCTTCACCTAGGAGTACCATCGGGAACTTCCACAATGATTTCTGAGCCTATGGTGCACTGGACACAAACCATGCAACTATCTTGCACCAAAACTAATACTATCTCCAACTGGACTGAAGCGAGATTCCATATGATACACTTCATCTAGTAGTTCCATCGGGTGCATCTACAGTTCCATCGGGTGTGTCCAAATTGATTTCTGAGCATATGGTATGTTCCATGCAAACCATGCACCTATCTTGCGTCAAGATTGGAACTATCTTTAAATAGAGAGAACCAAGGTTCCACATGAGCCTCTTCACCAAGGAGTACCATCGCGTGCGTCCAAAATAGTTTCTTAGCCTATGGTGCATTTGGCACAAACCGTGTACCTATCTTGCACCGAAACTAACACTATCTCCAAAGAGACCGAAGTGAGATTCTATGACACACATCATCTAGGAGTTCTATTGGGTGCTTCCAAATATATTTCTAAGCATATGGTACGTTCGATGCAATTCGTGCACCTATCTTGCATCAAGATTAGCACTATCTCCAAACAAAGCAAACTGAGCTTCCACTTGAGCCCCTTTACCCAGGAGTATCATCGGGTGCATCCAAAATGGTTTCTTAGCCTATGATGCATTAGGCGCAAACTGTGTACCTATCTTGCACCAAAACTAACTCTGTCTCCAAATAGACCAAAGCGAGATTCCATGTGACACATGTCATCTAGGAGTTCTATTGCGATGCATCCAAATAGATTTCTTAGCATATGGTATGTTCCATGAAAACCGTTCACCTATCTTGCATCAAGATTAGCACTATCTCCAAATAGATCGAACCGACCTTCAACTTGAGCCTCTTCACCTAGGAGTACTATCGGGTGCTTCCATAATGGTTTCCGAGCCTATGGTGCATTATGCGCAAACCATGCACCAATCTTGCACCTAAACTGTATCCAAACAGATTGAAGCGAGATTCCATATGACACACATGATCTAGGAGTTCTATCGGGTGCGTCCAAATTGATTTCTGAGAATACGGTACGTTCCATGCAAACTGTACACCTATCTTTCATCAAGATTAGCACTATCTCCAACCAGACCGAACCGAGCTTTCACTTGAGCCTCTTCACCTAGGAGTACCATCGGGAACTTCCACAACGATTTTTGAGCCTATGGTGCACTGGGCACAAACCATGCAACTATCTTGCACCAAAACTAATATTATCTCCAACTGGACGGAAGCGGGATTCCATATGATAAACTTCATCTAGTAGTTCCATCGGGTGCATCCACAGTTCCATCAGGTTTGTGCAAATTGATTTTTGAGCATATGGTATGTTCCATGCAAACCGTGCACCTATCTTGCATCAAGATTAGAACTATCTCCAAACAGACAGAACCAAGATTCCACATAAGCCTCTTCACCAAGGAGTACCATCGCGTGCGTCCAAAATAGTTTCTTAGCCTATGGTGCATTAGGCACAAACTGTGTACCTATCTTGCACCGAAACTAACACTATCTCCAAAGAGACCGAAGTGAGATTCTATATGACACACGTCATCTAGGAGTTCTATTGGGTGCTTCCAAATATATTTCGAAGCATATGGTACGTTCGATGCAATTCGGGAACCTATCTTGCATCAAGATTACCACTATCTCCAAACAAAGCAAACTGAGCTTCCACTTGAACCCCTTTACCCAGGAGTATCATCGGGTGCATCCAAAACTGTTTCTTAGCCTATGATGCATTAGGCGCAAACTGTGTACCTATCTTGCACCAAACCTAACTCTGTCTCCAAATAGACCATAGCGAGATTCCATATGACACATGTCATCTAGGAGTTCTATTGCGATGCATCCAAATAGATTTCTTAGCATATGGTATGTTCCATGAAAACCGTGCACCTATCTTGCATCAAGATTAGCACTATCTCCAAACAGATCGAACCGACCTTCCACTTGAGCCTCTTCACCTAGGAGTACTATCGGGTGCTTCCATAATGGTTTCCGAGCCTATGGTGCATTATGCGCAAACCATGCACCAATCTTGCACCCAAACTGTCTCCAAACAGATTGAAGCGAGATTCCATATGACACACATGATCTAGGAGTTCTATCGGGTGCGTCCAAATTGATTTCTAAGAATACGGTACGTTCCATGCAAACCGTACACCTATCTTTCATCAAGATTAGCACTATCTCCAAACAGAGCGAACCGAGCTTTCACTTGAGCCTCTTCACCTAGGAGTACCATCGGGAACTTCCACAACGATTTCTGAGCCTATGGTGCACTGGGCACAAACCATGCAACTATCTTGCACCGAAACTAATACTATCTCCAACTAGACTGAAGCGAGATTCCATATGATACACTTCATCTAGTAGTTCCATCGGGTGCATCTACAGTTCCATCGGGTGTGTCCAAATTGATTTCTGAGCATATGGTATGTTCCATGCAAACCGTGCACCTATCTTGCATCAAGATTAGAACTATCTCCAAACAGACAGAACCAAGATTCCACATGAGCCTCTTCACCAAGGAGTACCATCGCGTGCGTCGAAAATAGTTTCATAGCCTATGGTGCATTAGGCACAAACCATGTACCTATCTTGTACCAAAACTAACACAATCTCGAAAGAGACTGAAGTGAGATTCTATATGACACACGTCATCTAGGAGTTCTATTGGGTGCTTCCAAATATATTTCTAAGCATATGGTACGTTCGATGCAATTCGTGCACCTATCTTGCATCTAGATTAGCACTATCTCCAAACAAAGCAAACTGAGCTGCACTTGAGCCCCTTTACCCAGGAGTATCATCGGGTGCATCCAAAATGGTTTCTTAGCCTATGATGCATTAGGCGCAAACTGTGTACCTATCTTGCACCAAAACTACCTCTGTCTCCAAACAGACCTAAGCGAGATTCTATATGACACATGTCATCTAGGAGTTCTATTGGGTGCGTCCAAATGGATTTTTTAGCATATGGTATGTTCCATGCAAACCGTGCACCTATCTTGCATCAAGATTAGCACTATCTCCAAACAGATCGAACCGACCTTCCACTTGAGCCTCTTCACCTAGGATTATCATCGGGTGCTTCCATAATGGTTTCTAAGCCTATGGTGCATTATGCGCAAACGATGCACCAATCTTCCACCTAAACTAACAATGTCTCCAAACAGATTGAAGCGAGATTCCAAATGACACACATGATCTAGGAGTTCTATCGGGTGCGTCCAAATTGATTTATGAGAATATGGTACGTTCTATGCAAACCGTACACCTTTCTTTCATCAAGATTAGCACTATCTCCAAACAGACCGAACCGGGCTTTCACTTGAGCCTCTTCACCTAGGAGTACCATCAGGAACTTCCACAACGATTTCTGAGCCTATGGTGCACTGGGCACAAACCAAGAAACTATCTTGCACCGAAACTAATACTATCTACAACTGGACGGAAGCAAGATTCCATATGATAAACTTCATCTAGTAGTTCCATCGGGTGCAACCACAGTTCCATCAGGTATGGTATGTTCCATGCAAACCATGCACCTATCTTGCATCAAGATTGGAACTATCTTCAAACAGACAGAACCAAGGTTCCACATGAGCCTCTTCACCAAGGAGTACCATCGCGTGCGTCCAAAATAGTTTTTTAGCCTATGGTGCATTTGGCACATACCGTGTACCAATCTTGCACCCAAACTAACACTATCTCCAAAGAGACCGAAGTGAGATTCTATATGACACACATCATTTAGGAGTTCTATTAGGTGCTTCCAAATATATTTTTAAGCATATGGTACGTTCGATGTAATTCGTGCACCTATCTTGCATCAAGATTAGCACTATCTCCAAACAAAGCAAACTGAGCTTCCACTTGAGCCCCTTTACCCAGGAGTATCATCGGGTGCATCCAAAATGGTTTCTTAGCCTATTATCCATTAGGCGCAAACTGTGTACCAATCTTGCACCAAAACTAACTCTGCCTCCAAATAGACCAAAGCGAGATTCCATATGACACATGTCATCTAGGAGTTCTATTGCGATGCATCCAAATAGATTTCTTAGCATATGGTATGTTCCATGAAAACCGTGCACCTATCTTGCATCAAGATTAGCACTATCTCCAAACAGATCGAACCGACCTTCCACTTGAGCCTCTTCACCTAGGAGTACTATCGGGTGCTTCAATAATGGTTTCCGAGCCTATGGTGCATTATGCGCAAACCATGCACCAATCTTGCACCTAAACTGTCTCCAAACAGATTGAAGCGAGATTCCATATGACACACATGATCTAGGAGTTCTATCGGGTGCGTCCAAATTGATTTCAGAGAATACGGTACGTTCTATGCAAACCGTACACCTATCTTTCATCAAGATTAGCACTATCTCCAAACAGACCGAACCGAGCTTTCACTTGAGCCTCTTCACCTAGGAGTACCATCGGGAACTTCCACAACGATTTCTGAGCCTATGGTGCACTGGGCACAAACCATGCAACTATCTTGCACCAAAACTAATATTATCTCCAACTAGACTAAAGCGAGATTCCATATGATACACTTCATCTAGTAGTTCCATCGGGTGCATCTACAGTTCCATCGGGTGTGTCCAAATTGATTTCTGAGCATATGGTGTGTTCCATGCAAACCGTGCACCTATCTTGCATCAAGATTGGAACTATCTTCAAACAGACAGAACCAAGGTTCCACATGAGCCTCTTTACCAAGGAGTACCATCGCGTGCGTCCAAAATAGTTTCTTAGCCTATGGTGCATTTGGCACAAAACGTGTACCTATCTTGCACCGAAACTAACACTATCTCCAAAGAGACCGAAGTGAGATTCTATATGACACACATCATCTAGGAGGTCTATTGGGTGCTTCCAAATATATTTCTAAGCATATGGTACGTTCGATGCAATTCGTGCACCTATCTTGCATCAAGATTAGCACTATCTCCAAACAAAGCAAACTGAGCTTCCACTTGAGCCCCTTTACCTAGGAGTATCATCGGGTGCATCCAAAATGGTTTCTTAGCCTATGATGCATTAGGCGCAAACTGTGTACCTATCTTGCACCAAAATTAACTCTGTCTCCAAATAGACCAAAGCGAGATTCCATATGACACATGCCATCTAGGAGTTCTATTGCGATGCATCGAAATAGATTTCTTAGCATATGGTATGTTCCATGAAAACCATGCACCTATCTTGCATTAAGATTAGCACTATCTCCAAACAGATCGAACCTTCCTTCCACTTGAGCCTCTTCACCTAGGAGTACTATCGAGTGCTTCCATAACGGTTTCCGAGCCTATGGTGCATTATGCGCAAACCATGCACCAATCTTGCACCTAAACTGTCTCCAAACAGATTGAAGCGAGATTCCATATTACACACATGATCTAGGAGTTCTATCGGGTGTGTCCAAATTGATTTCTTAGAATACGGTACGTTCAATGCAAACTGTACACCTATGTTTCATCAAGATTAGCACTATCACCAAACAGACCGAACCGAGCTTTCACTTGAGCCTCTTCACCTAGGAGTACCATCGGGAACTTCCACAACGATTTCTGAGCCTATGGTGCACTGGACACAAACCATGCAACTATCTTGCACCAAAACTAATATTATCTCCAACTGGACTGAAGCGAGATTCCATATGATACACTTCATCTAGTAGTTCCATCGGGTGCATCTACAGTTCCATCGGGTGTGTCCAAATTGATTTCTGAGCATATGGTATGTTCCATGCAAACCGTACACCTATCTTGCATCAAGATTAGCACTATCTCCAACCAGACCGAACCGAGCTTTCACTTGAGCCTCTTCACCTAGGAGTACCATCGGGAACTTCCACAACGATTTCTGAGCCTATGGTGCACTGGACACAAACCATGCAACTATCTTGCACCAAAACTAATATTATCTCCAACTGGACTGAAGCGAGATTCCATATGATACACTTCATCTAGTAGTTCCATCGGGTGCATCTACAGTTCCATCGGGTGTGTCCAAATTGATTTCTGAGCATATGGTATGTTCCATGCAAACCATGCACCTATCTTGCATCAAGATTGGAACTATCTTCAAATAGACAGAACCAAGGTTCCACATGAGCCTCTTCACCAAGGAGTACCATCGCGTGCGTCCAAAATAGTTTCTTAGCCTATGGTGCATTTGGCACAAACCGTGTACCTATCTTGCACCGAAACTAACACTATCTCCAAAGAGACCGAAGTGAGATTCTATGACACACATCATCTAGGAGTTCTCTTGGGTGCTTCCACATATATTTCTAAGCATATGGTACGTTCGATGCAATTCGTGCACCTATCTTGCATCAAGATTAGCACTATCTCCAAACAAAGCAAACTGAGCTTCCACTTGAGCCCCTTTACCCAGGAGTATCATCGGGTGCATCCAAAATGGTTTCTTAGCCTATGATGCATTAGGCGCAAACTGTGTACCTATCTTGCACCAAAACTAACTCTGTCTCCAAATAGACCAAAGCTAGATTCCATATGACACATGTCATCTAGGAGTTCTATTGCGATGCATCCAAATAGATTTCTTAGCATATGGTATGTTCCATGAAAACCGTTCACCTATCTTGCATCAAGATTAGCACTATCTCCAAATAGATCGAACCGACCTTCAACTTGAGCCTCTTCACCTAGGAGTACTATCGGGTGCTTCCATAATGGTTTCCGAGCCTATGGTGCATTATGCGCAAACCATGCACCAATCTTGCACCTAAACTGTATCCAAACAGATTGAAGCGAGATTCCATATGACACACATGATCTAGGAGTTCTATCGGGTGCGTCCAAATTGATTTCTGAGAATACGGTACGTTCCATGCAAACCGTACACCTATCTTTCATCAAGATTAGCACTATCTCCAACCAGACCGAACCGAGCTTTCACTTGAGCCTCTTCACCTAGGAGTACCATCGGGAACTTCCACAACGATTTCTGAGCCTATGGTGCACTGGGCACAAACCATGCAACTATCTTGCACCGAAACTAATACTATCTCCAACTAGACTGAAGCGAGATTCCATATGATACACTTCATCTAGTAGTTCCATCGGGTGCATCTACAGTTCCATCGGGTGTGTCCAAATTGATTTCTGAGCATATGGTATGTTCCATGCAAACCGTGCACCTATCTTGCATCAAGATTAGAACTATCTCCAAACAGACAGAACCAAGATTCCACATGAGCCTCTTCACCAAGGAGTACCATCGCGTGCGTCCAAAATAGTTTCATAGCCTATGGTGCATTAGGCACAAACCGTGTACCTATCTTGTACCAAAACTAACACAATCTCGAACGAGACTGAAGTGAGATTCTATATGACACACGTCATCTAGGAGTTCTATTGGGTGCTTCCAAATATATTTCTAAGCATATGGTACGTTCGATGCAATTCGTGCACCTATCTTGCATCTAGATTAGCACTATCTCCAAACAAAGCAAACTGAGCTGCACTTGAGCCCCTTTACCCAGGAGTATCATCGGGTGCATCCAAAATGGTTTCTTAGCCTATGATGCATTAGGCGCAAACTGTGTACCTATCTTGCACCAAAACTAACTCTGCCTCCAAATAGACCAAAGCGAGATTCCATATGACACATGTCATCTAGGAGTTCTATTGCGATGCATCCAAATAGATTTCTTAGCATATGGTATGTTCCATGAAAACCGTACACCTATCTTGCATCAAGATTAGCACTATCTCCAAACAGATCGAACCTTCCTTCCACTTGAGCCTCTTCACCTAGGAGTACTATCGGGTGCTTCAATAATGGTTTCCGAGCCTATGGTGCATTATGCGCAAACCATGCACCAATCTTGCACCTAAACTGTCTCCAAACAGATTGAAGCGAGATTCCATATGACACACATGATCTAGGAGTTCTATCGGGTGCGTCCAAATTGATTTCAGAGAATACGGTACGTTCTATGCAAACCGTACACCTATCTTTCATCAAGATTAGCACTATCTCCAAACAGACCGAACCGAGCTTTCACTTGAGCCTCTTCACCTAGGAGTACCATCGGGAACTTCCACAACGATTTCTGAGCCTATGGTGCACTGGGCACAAACCATGCAACTATCTTGCACCAAAACTAATATTATCTCCAACTAGACTAAAGCGAGATTCCATATGATACACTTCATCTAGTAGTTCCATCGGGTGCATCTACAGTTCCATCGGGTGTGTCCAAATTGATTTCTGAGCATATGGTGTGTTCCATGCAAACCGTGCACCTATCTTGCATCAAGATTGGAACTATCTTCAAACAGACAGAACCAAGGTTCCACATGAGCCTCTTTACCAAGGAGTACCATCGCGTGCGTCCAAAATAGTTTCTTAGCCTATGGTGCATTTGGCACAAAACGTGTACCTATCTTGCACCGAAACTAACACTATCTCCAAAGAGACCGAAGTGAGATTCTATATGACACACATCATCTAGGAGGTCTATTGGGTGCTTCCAAATATATTTCTAAGCATATGGTACGTTCGATGCAATTCGTGCACCTATCTTGCATCAAGATTAGCACTATCTCCAAACAAAGCAAACTGAGCTTCCACTTGAGCCCCTTTACCTAGGAGTATCATCGGGTGCATCCAAAATGGTTTCTTAGCCTATGATGAATTAGGCGCAAACTGTGTACCTATCTTGCACCAAAATTAACTCTGTCTCCAAATAGACCAAAGCGAGATTCCATATGACACATGCCATCTAGGAGTTCTATTGCGATGCATCCAAATAGATTTCTTAGCATATGGTATGTTCCATGAAAACCATGCACCTATCTTGTATTAAGATTAGCACTATCTCCAAACAGATCGAACCTTCCTTCCACTTGAGCCTCTTCACCTAGGAGTACTATCGGGTGCTTCCATAACGGTTTCCGAGCCTATGGTGCATTATGCGCAAACCATGCACCAATCTTGCACCTAAACTGTCTCCAAACAGATTGAAGCGAGATTCCATATGACACACATGATCTAGGAGTTCTATCGGGTGTGTCCAAATTGATTTCTTAGAATACGGTACGTTCAATGCAAACTGTACACCTATGTTTCATCAAGATTAGCACTATCACCAAACAGACCGAACCGAGCTTTCACTTGAGCCTCTTCACCTAGGAGTACCATCGGGAACTTCCACAACGATTTCTGAGCCTATGGTGCACTGGACACAAACCATGCAACTATCTTGCACCAAAACTAATATTATCTCCAACTGGACTGAAGCGAGATTCCATATGATACACTTCATCTAGTAGTTCCATCGGGTGCATCTACAGTTCCATCGGGTGTGTCCAAATTGATTTCTGAGCATATGGTATGTTCCATGCAAACCATGCACCTATCTTGCATCAAGATTGGAACTATCTTCAAATAGACAGAACCAAGGTTCCACATGAGCCTCTTCACCAAGGAGTACCATCGCGTGCGTCGAAAATAGTTTCTTAGCCTATGGTGCATTTGGCACAAATCGTGTACCTATCTTGCACCGAAACTAACACTATCTCCAAAGAGACCGAAGTGAGATTCTATGACACACATCATCTAGGAATTCTATTGGGTGCATCCAAATATATTTCTAAGCATATGGTACGTTCGATGCAATTCGTGCACCTATCTTGCATCAAGATTAGCACTATCTCCAAACAAAGCAAACTGAGCTTCCACTTGAGCCCCTTTACCCAGGAGTATCATCGGGTGCATCCAAAATGGTTTCTTAGCCTATGATGCATTAGGCGCAAACTGTGTACCTATCTTGCACCAAAACTAACTCTGTCTCCAAATAGACCAAAGCGAGATTCCATATAGTAATACCCGATTTTAAGGACAAAACCAGATATGCACCATATGTGAGTTTTAGAAGTCAAATCTCACATATAGCTACAAATAAGGGGTAATATCAAAAGACAATGCATAAATATATAACGTACTTAGTATAGAAGAGATAACCTTTCATAGCAAACAGCGGATAGACCACTCCAAACTTCGGGTATTAACTTCTCTCCACAGGATCCAACTGACTGGTTGATCACAAGCCCAAAACTTCTCCTGAGGTGTGGGGGAAATTGCAAGAGTGAGCACATATCGTACTCAACAAGTATAACCAGGGGTTCATGAGGCTCAAATAGCTGACACTGGTTTGACTGCATTTAGCTTTTAATAGTTGATAGCATGTTTAATCATTGGATAGCAAATATCAAGGTAGCATAAATAATCCCATAACCACATAATCAATTGTATACAGGAATTATGAATAACACATATAAACAACATAATAAACCATCATTTATTATCATTATTCATGTTCATCAGTGTCCATCTATTCCGTCAGTTTTCCGGGCCGCCCGTATCCGTGGGCACGGCTAGTATACCAGATTTAACACTCTGCAGAGGTTGTACATCTTTACCCATGAGTCATGATTTACCCTTTTACCCGAGGCCCGTCGACCTCTTAGCTCACTTCCAAGGAAAGCCGGCAGGGTTCACTATGACGTCTTTCAAAGGTTCGTCTAACAAGTTAGGGCCGCAAGGTTTCCTTTGCGCGTAGATATAGATACCCCCCTTCCGAATGGCACAATGACGCGCAGCCTATACACATAGGGACAGGGGCTCGCACTATACCCAAAACGGTTCAGCCCCTCTGCCCTTTCGGGTAACCGCTAACAAGCTAGAAAAGCTTACTCATACTTGACTAAAGCCAGAACCATATAGCCCTCATGGTTGTACGAGTTGTCCCACCTTTTGCCAAGGGATAAGTCCTTATGGAGGGTCAAGATCATCCAGCAAAAGCTAGAGTTCTTTCCACCCTTTATATTCAAGTTGCTAGAAAGCTTATTTTATTGTTTATTGTATATTCAAATATTCATGTTACAAGATCATGGATTAATAATCAAGCACTAGCAAGAACTACCCAAATGCATATCCAAATAGGTAACAAGGAATTCATGATAACAATCATCTATGATTTTGCTAAGGTCATCAAGGTGATATATTGTATTAATTGTGTATAGGTAACAAAGATAATCCCCAATTATACTTGCCTTGATCAAAGCTCTCCTGAGCCTGCTGGTCTTCAAAAGCTTGACCTTGATCACCAACGTAAAGCTCACCGACTAAACTCGATCATCACTCAACAACACGCATTCCAATGTAGACAATCATACACGAAGCAAACAAGCTATAATTAGAACAATACACCAAACAGTGGTAAAACAAATATAAAAGTTTATCAAAATATTCTATGCAGCGCTACGATCACACAAACGTAAAGTTCACGAAAATCGGAATTAAAACGGAAGAGATATGAATTTTCTAGGATTTTATATAGATAAGTAATTAATTAAATAATATTATGAAAATAAAAAGTTTCAAACTGAGTGAACAATACTACTAAGATGTAGAGCTCGTAAATACGAATCTAACGAAATTTGAATGGACAAAAACGGAATTAAAATGAATATTTTATGGCCAATAGAAACTCAGTGGCAAACTTGTAATAACTGGAAAACGTATTTTTGACATAAACCAGAGTGGAATACGTTTTTAACCAATGAAAGCATGTTTACCAAGTGCGTTTTGGACTGCGGGTTAAATAACTGAAAACCCAGGGACTCTTTAGAAAAAAACGCGATCGAAGGGGTATCAGCCATCTTGGTCCGTTAGATCACGATCGAGTGGTTCAAAACACATCCAGAGAAAAGGGAGGGGCATCTGCCGGTGGCGCACAGGGCATAGACGGTGGCGCCATTGACGGAAGCTCTGCTCCTCGCCGGCGTTCGTGGAGAAAGCACTAGGAAGCTCGGTTTTCGACGGGAAAAGTTCCGAGAGCAAGAGAGGTCCCTCGCGAACTCACCTCGGGGGGTATCGAAGCTCGTTGAGGTCTCAGGAGAGGCGCGCGACGCAAACCGCGGACGGCTCTTCCTGTACAGATTTCGGCGTCGATTAGAGAGACACTGGAAGCACTAGAAAACATAGGGCGCGATCTTTCTGCTTCGCATGGTCATCACAGACCTCGGTAACCACTCACTGAAGCACAAACCGTGACGAAATTCGAGGTTCACCGCGGCGGGTTGGTTCTGGACTCGCCGAGATTCGAGTACTCGCGATAGGGCATCTAGGGCTTGGATAGACCGCGTATAAGGGAAAAAGAAACACGGGGCGGCTTCCAAAACTCACAGAGTGCTCGGATTACGCGTTGGGCAAGAAAAATCCCGAAGATTTCGGGGTTGATTCCAACCGGCTTGAGTCCTGCACGAGCCCGTCGAGAGGATGAAGGAAAGGAGGGAGGAAGAAGCTGACGATTGGGTCCCATCAGTCAGTGACCGGTGGCGCGGGACCGGGCTGTCAGTCGGAAGGAAGGAGGAGAGGAGGGAACGCGTGCGACCTGGGCTTCGGCTCACTGTCTGAGCTGGCCATTGGGCCACGTTGCTGGGCCAAGTGGCCACGGGAGAGGGCCGAGGGGGAAAAAAGAGAGAGGGGGAGGTTTTCCTTTTTTTTCTTTCCTTTTTGTTTTCTTTTATTCCAAAGCTATTTTCACATCTTTTCAAAAATATTTTGAATCATTTGGAAATTTTTTTTTGACGCAGCCACACATCTCAATAAAATAAATGCAAGGGCATGCATGCTCAACCACATTGCTAACTCCTATGATAATTTTTAATTTAATGAAAAAATATCATTGTTTCTATATTTTTATGAGCACAAAACACAAAATTAAATCAAATTCTTCTATTTTAAAGACTTGCAAAATTTAGGTTGTTACAAATCTACCCCCGTAAAATGAATCTCGTCCTCGAGATTCGGAAGAGGCACGGATTCCAAAAGAGAAACAGGATAAAGATCTTGATAGCTATTTCAACTTCACCACTTGTATTCCAAAAGCAAACACTCATGTCTCGGGATCACAACTTGTGAACAAACCTTCCATAAGATGTCTATTATTCGTAATTGTTCAAGGCCCAACTTGTCTACCAACTTTTTGACTTATACAACTCGAAGACATGGTAACTTAGCATGGATATGCCTCCTCAGGTAGGAGTGGACCACCTTGATACTCGATTCTTTTCCTTAATGATGCAGTTAAGAAAAAAAATTCCACTAGGTAGCACGGATCACTCCTTTGTGCACATAACCATAAGATATCTCAGAAGACAGTTATCACTTCATGGTAGTTAAAAATGCATCTTCCAGTGATATCAAGGTACTACCCCCCTTAAGACAAGGTTGGTTGGGGGACATTAGGGACTATTTCTCCTATCCTTTTTAGATGCTACACATCATAGTCTTTTAAATTCCTTGTACCAAGTCTCTTAATCCAAGGTTGGTTTCAACACTAAGTTCCATCTATTGGTACCTTTATCACAATTAAGTCGTTTCACTCTCATATTGTATATGTAACTTTGTAGACTTTGGTGTCATCTGATCCTCATACGTAACTCTTAATCCATGAGTATCAGCAATGACATATATCTCATTAGTATTAGTACACTCCAAAAGGAATGACATCTTGAAACAAACCAACATACGAAGCACTTGATGTACTTGTAGATGTTCCAATCATTAACCACTCCTTCTCCTTGTAACTTCTTTAATTAGGATACCCCCCTTAAGAAAAGTCAACTAGGGGACCAAGAAAGTTAGCTTGCATATTTTCCAGACAAGTTAACTAACATTGAGAACTTCTGACATTCCAAGGAACTTATGTGCACTGGAGCAAACAGGTATCCTGAAATTTCCTCGCGATATGAAAACACCAGCATAGTAAAATGGACATAACTCTTATTCTGTTAATCCAATAGCATTGTAGCTTATACCGTTAGAAAACTTATGAAATTCCCAGCAACTTTCCTGTAGAAGACCTCCTTAGGTTCTGTCTTTAAGCTCAGGTAAAACAACCAAACTTAATATCCATCCTGAAAATGTCTCAGCAAAGGTGCAGCAGATTTCAGAAGTTATATCCCGAGCTACTTAACTCATCTGGAGATGATCCTTACATATTTGAAAAGCTTAGAAAATCCTCTACAACTTTCATATACAACATTTTCCCAGATTCTGACGTTAAGGTATCTGAAAATAGGGAACACCAGATCTGTCCAGATTTTGAAACAGAACAGAAACATCCAGATGTAAATATCATATCTCAGGTTCTACTTATCCAAATAAGTTCCAGCTTATACCGTTGGAAAGCTTAGCAAATTATCTATAACTTTTCTATAGAACACTTTTCCAAATTCTATAGCTATATTTGTCTCAAACAGTAAGCAACCAAAACTGATCCAGGTTCTTGACAGCACAGTTGTATCATCTTGTGATTTTTGTAACTTCCAAACCATAACAGCTATGAGGGTGATTCTTGCGGTCAGAGAAAGATCTTGAAGTTTAGTTGTTCTCAGAAAGAAGTTGATAGACTTTGCACGATCAAAACTTGAGATACACCAGAACCATTGCAGACTGCTCCAGAAAACAGCAAGGGATAGAAACAAGAGATAGCCAAACCCAACTACTTATTTCACTAATCCTTATGCCTTAGTTCTATAAACTAAATGAAATTGTGAAGAACTCACAAAATCATTACACGCATTACAAAGATCCAAATCAAGCATAAACATAATAACAAACCAATTAAGCATTGAAGGTTCACACCTCAATCAACTTGCGATACTATCGTTCTCTTCATAGCAAGGGTAAAGATCCTAAAACTTATATTTCAAAGACGCAAGAAGGTGATGAGAAAACGTTCTAATAGCATACAAAATCAAGGAGTGAAGGTGGGAACAAGTACTCTTAAAATAAGCAACAAGGTAGAGACAAATAGCAGGAATAGGGATATAGTATGGATGAAAATACCAAGGTTTATAGAGCAAGGATTTTATCACAATTCCAAAACCTTAATACGACCAATTTCTAACTAGGCTTGCGTCCTACCGCCAGCATTGCTTTGATACCAATTTGTAATACCCGATTTTAAGGACAAAACCATATATGCACCATATGTGAGTTTTAGAAGTCAAATCTCACATATAGCTACAAATAAGGGGTAATATCAAAAGACAATGCATAAATATATAACGTACTTAGTATAAAAGAGATAACCTTTCATAGCAAACAGCGGATAGACCACTCCAAACTTCGGGTATTAACTTCTATCCACAGGATCCAACTGACTGGTTGATCACAAGCCCAAAACTTCTCCTGAGGTGTGGGGGAAATTGCAAGAGTGAGCACATATCGTACTCAACAAGTATAACCAGGGGTTCATGAGGCTCAAATAGCTGACACTGGTTTGACTGCATTTAGCTTTTAATAGTTGATAGCATGTTTAATCATTGGATAGCAAATATCAAGGTAGCATAAATAATCCCATAACGACATGATCAATTGTATACAGGAATTATGAATAACACATATAAACAACATAATAAACCATCATTTATTATCATTATTCATGTTCATCAGTGTCCATCTATTCCGTCAGTTTTCTGGGCCGCCCGTATCCGTGGGCACGGCTAGTATACCAGATTTAACAATCTGCAGAGGTTGTACATCTTTACCCATGAGTCATGATTTACCCTTTTACCCGAGGCCCGTCGACCTCTTAGCTCACTTCCAAGGAAAGCCGGCAGGGTCCACTATGAAGTCTTTCAAAGGATCGTCTAACAAGTTAGGGCCGCAAGGTTTCCTTTGCGCGCAGATATAGATACCCCCCTTCCGAATGGCACAATGACGCGCAGCCTATACACATAGGGACAGGGGCTCGCACTATACCCAAAACGGTTCAGCCCCTCCGCCCTTTCGGGTAACCGCTAACAAGCTAGAAAAGCTTACTCATACTTGACTAAAGCCAGAGCCATATAGCCCTCATGGTTGTACGAGTTGTCCCACCTTTTGCCCAGGGATAAGTCCTTATGGAGGGTCAAGATCATCCAGCAAAAGCTAGAGTTCTTTCCACCCTTTATATTCAAGTTGCTAGAAAGCTTATTTTATTGTTTATTGTATATTCAAATATTCATGTTACAAGATCATGGATTAATAATCAAGCACTAGCAAGAACTACCCAAATGCATATCCAAATAGGTAACAAGGAATTCATGATAACAATCATCTATGATTTTGCTAAGGTCATCAAGGTGATATATTGTATTAATTGTGTATAGGTAACAAAGATAATCCCCAATTATACTTGCCTTGATCTAAGCTCTCCAGAGCCTGCTGGTCTTCAAAAGCTTGACCTTGATCACCAACGTAAAGCTCACCGACTAAACTCGATCATCACTCAACAACACGCATTCCAATGTAGACAATCATACACGAAGCAAACAAGCTATAATTAGAACAATACACCAAACAGTGGTAAAACAAATATAAAAGTTTATCAAAATATTCTACGCAGCGCTACGATCACACAAACGTAAAGTTCACAAAAATCGGAATTAAAACGGAAGAGTTATGAATTTTCTAGGATTTTATATAGATAAGTAATTAATTAAATAATATTATGAAAATAAAAAGTTTCAAACTGAGTGAACAATACTACTAAGATGTAGAGCTCGTAAATACGAATCTAACGAAATTTGAATGGACAAAAACGGAATTAAAATGAATATTTTATGGCCAATAGAAACTCAGTGGCAAACTTGTAATAACTGGAAAACGTATTTTTGACATAAACCAGAGTGGAATACGTTTTTAACCAATGAAAGCGTGTTTACCAAGTGCGTTTTGGACTGCGGGTTAAATAACTGAAAACCCAGGGACTCTTTAGAAAAAAACGCGATCGAAGGGGTATCTGCCATCTTGCTCCGTTAGATCACGATCGAGTGGTTCAAAACACATCCAGAGAAAAGGGAGGGGCATCTGCCGGTGGCGCACAGGGCAAAGACGGTGGCGCCATTGACGGAAGCTCTGCTCCTCGCCGGCGTTCGTGGAGAAAGCACTAGGAAGCTTGGTTTTCGACGGGAAAAGTTCCGAGAGCAAGAGAGGACCCTCGCGAACTCACCTGGGGGGTTATCGAAGCTCGGAGAGGTATCAGGAGAGGCGCGCGACGCAAACCGCGGACGGCTCTTCCTGTACAGATTTCGGCGTCGATTAGAGAGACACTGGAAGCACTAGAAAACATAGGGAGCGATCTTTCTACTTAGCAAGGTCATCACAGACCTCGGTAACCACTCACCGAAGCACAAACCGTGACGAAATTCGATGTTCACCGCGGCGGGTTGGTTCTGGACTCGCCGAGATTCGAGTACTCGCGATAGGGCGTCTAGGGCTTGGATAGACCGCGTATAAGGGAAAAAGAAACACGGGGCGGCTTCCAAAACTCACAGAATGCTCGGATTACGCGTTGGGCAAGAAAAATCCCGAAGATTTCGGGGTTGATTCCAACCGGCTTGAGTCCTGCATGAGCCCGTCGAGGGGATGAAGGAAAGGAGGGAGGAAGACGCTGACGATTGGGTCCCATCAGTCAGTGACCGGTGGCGCGGGACCGGGCTGTCAGTCGGAAGGAGGAGAGGAGGGAACGCGTGCGACCTGGGCTTCGGCTCACTGTCTGAGCTGGCCATTGGGCCACGTTGCTGGGCCAAGTGGCCACGGGAGAGGGCCGAGGGGGAAAAAAGAGAGAGGGGGAGGTTTTCCTTTTTTTCTTTCCTTTTTCTTTTCTTTTATTCCAAAGCTATTTTCACATCTTTTCAAAAATATTTTGAATCATTTGGAATTTTTTTTTGACGCAGCCACACATCTCAATAAAATAAATGCAAGGGCATGCATGCTCAACCACATTGCTAACTCCTATGATAATTTTTAATTTAATGAAAAAATATCATTGTTTCTATATTTTTATGAGCACAAAACACAAAATTAAATCAAATTCTTCTATTTTAAAGACTTGCAAAATTTAGGGTGTTACACATATGACACATGTCATCTAGGAGTTCTATTGCGATGCATCCAAATAGATTTCTTAGCATATGGTATGTTCCATGAAAACCGTTCACCTATCTTGCATCAAGATTAGCACTATCTCCAAACAGATCGAACCGACCTTCAACTTGAGCCTCTTCACCTAGGAGTACTATCGGGTGCTTCCATAATGGTTTCCGAGCCTATGGTGCATTATGCGCAAACCATGCACCAATCTTGCACCTAAACTGTCTCCAAACAGATTGAAGCGAGATTCCATATGACACACATGATCTAGGAGTTCTATCGGGTGCGTCCAAATTGATTTCTGAGAATACGGTACGTTCCATGCAAACCGTACACCTATCTTTCATCAAGATTAGCACTATCTCTAAACAGACCGAACCGAGCTTTCACTTGAGCCTCTTCACCTAGGAGTACCATCGCGAACTTCCACAACGATTTCTGAGCCTATGGTGCACTGGGCACAAACCATGCAACTATCTTGCACCAAAACTAATATTATCTCCAACTGGACTGAAGCGAGATTCCATATGATACACTTCATCTAGTAGTTCCATCGGGTGCATCTACAGTTCCATCGGGTGTGTCCAAATTGATTTCTGAGCATATGGTATGTTCCATGCAAACCATGCACCTATCTTGCATCAAGATTGGAACTATCTTCAAATAGACAGAACCAAGGTTCCACATGAGCCTCTTCACCTAGGAGTACCATCGCGTGCGTCCAAAATAGTTTCTTAGCCTATGGTGCATTTGGCACAAACCGTGTACCTATCTTGCACCGAAACTAACACTATCTCCAAAGAGACCGAAGTGAGATTCTATATGACACACATCATCTAGGAGTTCTATTGGGTGCTTCCAAATATATTTCTAAGCATATGGTACGTTCGATGCAATTCGTCCACCTATCTTGCATCAAGATTAGCACTATCTCCAAACAAAGCAAACTGAGCTTCCACATGAGCCCCTTTACTCAGGAGTATCATCGGGTGCATCCAAAATGGTTTCTTAGCCTATGATGCATTAGGCGCAAACTGTGTACCTATCTTGCACCAAAACAAACTCTGTCTCCAAATAGACCAAAGCGAGATTCCATATGACACATGTCATCTAGGAGTTCTATTGCGATGCATCCAAATAGATTTCTTAGCATATGGTATGTTCCATGAAAACCGTTCACCTATCTTGCATCAAGATTAGCACTATCTCCAAACAGATCGAACCGACCTTCAACTTGAGCCTCTTCACCTAGGAGTACTATCGGGTGCTTCCATAATGGTTTCCGAGCCTATGGTGCATTATGCGCAAACCATGCACCAATCTTGCACCTAAACTATCTCCAAACAGATTGAAGCGAGATTCCATATGACACACATGATCTAGGACTTCTATCGGGTGCGTCCAAATTGATTTCTGAGAATACGGTACGTTCCATGCAAACCGTACACCTATCTTTCATCAAGATTAGCACTATCTCCAAACAGACCGAACCGAGCTTTCACTTGAGCCTCTTCACCTAGGAGTACCATCGGGAACTTCCACAACGATTTCTGAGCCTATGGAGCACTGGGCACAAACCATGCAACTATCTTGTACCAAAACTAATATTATCTCCAACTGGACTGAAGCGAGATTCCATATGATACACTTCATCTAGTAGTTCCATCGGGTGTGTCCAAATTGATTTCTGAGCATATGGTATGTTCCATGCATACCATGCACCGATCTTGCATCAAGATTGGAACTATCTTCAAATAGACAGAACCAAGGTTCCACATGAGCCTCTTCACCCAGGAGTACCATCGCGTGCGTCCAAAATAGTTTCTTAGCCTATGGTGCATTTGGCCCAAACCGTGTACCTATCTTGCACCGAAACTAACACTATCTCCAAAGAGACCGAAGTGAGATTCTATATGACACACATCATCTAGGAGTTCTATTGGGTGCTTCCAAATATATTTCTAAGCATATGGTACGTTCGATGCAATTCGTGCACCTATCTTGCATCAAGACTAGCAATATCTCCAAACAAAGCAAACTGAGCTTCCACATGAGCCCCTTTACCCAGGAGTATCATTGGGTGCATCCAAAATGGTTTCTTAGCCTATGATGCATTAGGCGCAAACTGTGTACCTATCTTGCACCAAAACAAACTCTGTCTCCAAATAGACCAAAGCGAGATTCCAAATGACACATGTCATCTAGGAGTTCTATTGCGATGCATCCAAATAGATTTCTTAGCATATGGTATGTTCCATGAAAACCGTTCACCTATCTTGCATCAAGATCTCCAAACAGATCGAACCGACCTTCAACTTGAGCCTCTTCACCTAGGAGTACTATCGGGTGCTTCCATAATGGTTTCCGAGCCTATGGTGCATTATGCGCAAACCATGCACCAATCTTGCACCTAAACTGTCTCCAAACAGATTGAAGCGAGATTCCATATGACACACATGATCTAGGACTTCTATCGGGTGCGTCCAAATTGATTTCTGAGAATACGGTACGTTCCATGCAAACCGTACACCTATCTTTCATCAAGATTAGCACTATCTCCAAACAGACCGAACCGAGCTTTCAATTGAGCCTCTTCACCTAGGAGTACCATCGGGAACTTCCACAACGATTTCTGAGCCTATGGTGCACTGGGCACAAACCATGCAACTATCTTGTACCAAAACTAATATTATCTCCAACTGGACTGAAGCGAGATTCCATATGATACACTTCATCTAGTAGTTCCATCGGGTGTGTCCAAATTGATTTCTGAGCATATGGTATGTTCCATGCAAACCATGCTCCTATCTTGCATCAAGATTGGAACTATCTTCAAATAGACCGAACCAAGGTTCCACATGAGCCTCTTCACCAAGGAGTACCATCGCGTGCGTCCAAAATAGTTTCTTAGCCTATGGTGCATTTGGCACAAACCGTGTACCTATCTTGCACCGAAACTAACACTATCTCCAAAGAGACCGAAGTGAGATTCTATATGACACACATCGTCTAGGAGTTCTATTGGGTGCTTCCAAATATATTTCTAAGCATATGGTACGTTCGATGCAATTCGTGCACCTATCTTGCATCAAGATTAGCACTATCTCCAAACAAAGCAAACTGAGCTTCCACATGAGCCCCTTTACCCAGGAGTATCATCGGGTGCATCCAAAATGGTTTCTTAGCCTATGATGCATTAGGCGCAAACTATGTACCTATCTTGCACCAAAACAAACTCTGTCTCCAAATAGACCAAAGCGAGATTCCATATGACACATGTCATCTAGGAGTTCTATTGCGATGCATCCAAATAGATTTCTTAGCATATGGTATGTTCCATGAAAACCGTTCACCTATCTTGCATCAAGATTAGCACTATCTCCAAACAGATCGAACCGACCTTCAACTTGAGCCTCTTCACCTAGGAGTACTATCGGGTGCTTCCATAATGGTTTCCGAGCCTATGGTGCATTATGCGCAAACCATGCACCAATCTTGCACCTAAACTGTCTCCAAACAGATTGAAGCGAGATTCCATATGACACACATGATCTAGGACTTCTATCGGGTGCGTCCAAATTGATTTCTGAGAATACGGTACGTTCCATGCAAACCGTACACCTATCTTTCATCAAGATTAGCACTATCTCCAAACAGACCGAACCGAGCTTTCACTTGAGCCTCTTCACCTAGGAGTACCATCGGGAACTTCCACAACGATTTCTGAGCCTATGGTGCACTGGGCACAAACCATGCAACTATCTTGCACCAAAACTAATATTATCTCCATCTAGACTGAAGCAAGATTCCATATGATACACTTCATCTAGTAGTTCCATCGGGTGTGTCCAAATTGATTTCTGAGCATATGGTATGTTCCATGCAAACCATGCACCTATCTTGCATCAAGATTGGAACTATCTTCAAATAGACAGAACCAAGGTTCCACATGAGCCTCTTCACCAAGGAGTACCATTGCGTGCGTCCAAAATAGTTTCTTAGCCTATGGTGCATGTGGCCCAAACTGTGTACCTATCTTGCACCAAAACTAACACTATCTCCAAAGAGACCGAAGTGAGATTCTATATGACCAACATCATCTAGGAGTTCTATTGGGTGCTTCCAAATATATTTCTAAGCATATGGTACGTTCGATGCAATTCGTGCACCTATCTTGCATCAAGATTAGCACTATCTCCAAACAAAGCAAACTGAGCTTCCACTTGAGCCCCTTTACCCAGGAGTATCATCGGGTGCATCCAAAATGGTTTCTTAGCCTATGATGCATTAGGCGCAAACTGTGTACCTATCTTGCACCAAAACTAACTCTATCTCCAAATAGACCAAAGCGAGATTCCATATGACACATGTCATCTAGGAGTTCTATTGTGATGCATCCAAATAGATTTCTTAGCATATGGTATGTTCCATGAATACCGTTCACCTATCTTGCATCAAGATTAGCACTATCTCCAAACAGATCGAACCGACCTTCAACTTGAGCCTCTTCACCTAGGAGTACTATCGGGTGCTTCCATAATGGTTTCCGAGCCTATGGTGCATTATGCGCAAACCATGCACCAATCTTGCACCTAAACTGTCTCCAAACAGATTGAAGCGAGATTCCATATGATCTAGGAGTTCTATCGGGTGCGTCCAAATTGATTTCTGAGAATACGGTACGTTCCATGCAAACCGTACACCTATCTTTCATCAAGATTAGCACTGTCTCCAAACAGACCGAACCGAGCTTTCACTTGAGCGTCTTCACCTAGGAGTACCATCGGGAACTTCCACAACGATTTCTGAGCCTATGGTGCACTGGGCACAAACCATGCAACTATCTTGCACCAAAACTAATATTATCTCCAACTGGACTGAAGCGAGATTCCATATGATACACTTCATCTAGTAGTTCCATCGGGTGCATCTACAGTTCCATCGGGTGTGTCCAAATTGATTTCTGAGCATATGGTATGTTCCATGCAAACCATGCACCTATCTTGCATCAAGATTGGAACTATCTTCAAATAGACAGAACCAAGGTTCCACATGAGCCTCTTCACCAAGGAGTACCATCGCGTGCGTCCAAAATAGTTTCTTAGCCTATGGTGCATTTGGCACAAACCGTGTACCTATCTTGCACCGAAACTAACACTATCTCCAAAGAGACCGAAGTGAGATTCTATATGACACACATCATCTAGGAGTTCTATTGGGTGCTTCCAAATATATTTCTATGCATATGGTATGTTCGATGCAATTCGTGCACCTATCTTGCATCAAGATTAGCACTATCTCCAAACAAAGCAAACTGAGCTTCCACTTGAGCCCCTTTACCCAGGAGTATCATCGGGAGCATCCAAAATGGTTTCTTAGCCTATGATGCATTAGGCGCAAACTGTGTACCTATCTTGCACCAAAACTAACACTGTCTCCAAATAAACCAAAGCGAGATTCCATATGACACATGTCATCTAGGAGTTCTATTGCGATGCATCCAAATAGATTTCTTAGCATATGGTATGTTCCATGAAAACCGTTCACCTATCTTGCATCAAGATTAGCACTATCTCCAATCAGATCGAACCAACCTTCCACTTGAGCCTCTTCACCTAGGAGTACTATCGGGTGCTTCCATAATGGTTTCCGAGCCTATGGTGCATTATGCGCAAACCATGCACCAATCTTGCACCTAAACTGTCTCCAAACAGATTGAAGCGAGATTCCATATGACACACATGATCTAGGAGTTCTATCGGGTGCGTCCAAATTGATTTCTGAGAATACGGTACGTTCCATGCAAACCGTACACCTATCTTTCATCAAGATTAGCACTATCTCCAAACAGACCGAACCGTGCTTTCACTTGAGCCTCTTCACCTAGGAGTACCATCGGGAACTTCCACAATGATTTCTGAGCCTATGGTGCACTGGGTACAAACCATGCAACTGTCTTGCCCCAAAACTAATATTATCTCCAACTGGACTGAAGCGAGATTCCATATGATACACTTCATCTAGTAGTTCCAACGGGTGCATCTACAGTTCCATCGGGTGTGTCCAAATTGATTTCTGAGCATATGGTATGTTCCATGCAAACCGTGCACCTATCTTGCATCAAGATTGGAACTATGTTCAAATAGACAGAACCAAGGTTCCACATGAGCCTCTTCACCAAGGAGTACCATCGCGTGCGTCCAAAATAGTTTCTTAGCCTATGGTGCATTTGGCACAAACCGTGTACCTATCTTGCACCGAAACTAACACTATCTCCAAAGAGACCGAAGTGAGATTCTATATGACACACATCATCTAGGAGTTCTATTGGGTGCTTCCAAATATATTTCTAAGCATATGGTACGTTCGATGCAATTCGTGCACCTATCTTGCATCAAGATTAGCACTATCTCCAAACAAAGCAAACTGAGCTTCCACTTGAGCCCCTTTACCCAGGAGTATCATCGGGTGCATCCAAAATGGTTTCTTAGCCTATGATGCATTGGCGCAAACTGTGTACCTATCTTGCACCAAAACTAACTCTGTCTCCAAATAGACCAAAGCGAGAATCCATATGACGCATGTCATCTAGGAGTTCTATAGTGATGCATCCAAATAGATTTCTTAGCATATGGTATGTTCCATGAAAACCGTGCACCTATCTTGCATCAAGATTTGCACTATCTCCAAACAGATCGAACCGACCTTCCACTTGAGCCACTTCACCTAGGATTATCATCAGGTGCTTCCATAATGGTTTTTGAGCCTATGGTGCATTATGCACAAACGATGCACCAAACTTGCACCTAAACTAACACTGTATCCAAACAAATTGAAGCGAGATTCCATATGACACACACGATCTAGGAGTTCTATCGGGTGCGTCCAAATTGATTTCTAAGAATATGGTACGTTCCATGCAAACCATACACCTATCTTTCATCAAGATTAGCACTATCACCAAACATACCAAACCGAGCTTTCACTTGAGCCTCTTCACAAAGGAGTACCATCAGGAACTTCCACAACGGTTTCTGAGCCTATGATGCTCTGGGCACAAACCATGCACCTATCTTGCACCGAAACTAATACTATCTCCAACTAGACTGAAGTGAGATTCCATATGATACACTTCATCTAGTAGTTCCATTGGGTGCATCTACAGTTCCATCGGGTGTGTCCAAATTGATTTCTGAGCATATGGTATGTTCCATGCAAACCGTGCACCTATCTTGCATCAAGATTAGAACTATCTCCAAACAGATAGAACCAAGATTCCACATGAGCCTCTTCACCATGGAGTACCATCGCGTGCGTCCAAAATAGTTTCTTAGCCTATGGTGCATTAGGCACAAACTGTGTACCTATCTTGCACCGAAACTAACACTATCTCCAAAGAGACCGAAGTGAGATTCTATAAGACACACGTCATCTAGGAGTTCTATTGGGTGCTTCCAAATATATTTCTAAGCATATGGTACGTTCAATGCAATTCGTGCACCTATCTTGCATCTAGATTAACACTATCTCCAAACAAAGTAAACTGAGCTTCCACTTGAGCCCCTTTACCCAGGAGTATCATCGGGTACATCCAAAATGGTTTCTTAGCCTATGATGCATTAGGCGCAAACTGTGTACCTATCTTGCACCAAAACTAACTCTGTCTCCAAACAGACTTAAGCGAGATTCTATATGACACATGTCATCTAGGAGTTCTATTGGGGTGCGTCCAAATGGATTTCTTAGCATATGGTATGTTCCATGCAAACCGTGCACCTATCTTGCATAAAGATTTGCACTATCTCCAAACAGATCGAACCGACCTTCCACTTGAGCCTCTTCACCTAGGATTATCATCAGGTGCTTCCATAACGGTTTTTGAGCCTATGGTGCATTATGCACAAACGATGCACCAAACTTGCACCTAAACTAACACTGTCTCCAAACAATTTGAAGCGAGATTCCATATGACACACATGATCTAGGAGTTCTATCTGGTGCGTCCAAATTGATTTCTGAGAATATGGTATGTTCCATGCAAACCGTACACCTATCTTTCATCAAGATTAGCACTATCACCAAACATACCAAACCGAGCTTTCACTTGAGCCTCTTCACCTAGGAGTACCATCGGGAACTTCCACAATGATTTCTGAGCCTATGGTGCACTGGGCACAAACCATGCAACTATCTTGCACCGAAACTAATACTATCTCCAACTAGACCGAAGCGAGATTCCATATGATACACTTCATCTAGTAGTTCCATCGGATGCATCTACAGATCCATCGGGTGTGTCCAAATTGATTTCTGAGCATATGGTATGTTCCATGCAAACCGTGCACCTATCTTGCATCAAGATTAGAACTATCTCCAAACAGATAGAACCAAGGTTCCACATGAGCCTCTTCACCAAGGAGTACCATCGCGTGCATCCAAAATAGTTTCTTAGCCTATGGTGCATTAGGCGCAAACCGTGCACCTATCTCGCACCGAAACTAACATTGTCCCCGAGCAGACCAAAGCGAGCTTCCATATGACACACATTATCTACGAGTTCTATCAGGTGCGTCCAAATTGATTTTTGAGCATATGGTATGTTCTATGCAAACCGTGCACCTATTGATTTTTGAGCATATGGTATGTTCTATGCAAACCGTGCACCTATCTCCAAACCGAGCTTCCACTTGAGCCCCTTTACCTAGGAGTACCATCGCGTGCGTCCAAAGTGGTTTCTTAGCCTATGGTGCATTAGGCACAAACCGTGCACCTATCTTGCACCAAAACTAACACTATCTCCAAAGAGACGAAGTGAGATTCTATATGACACACATCACCTAGGAGTTCTATAGGGCGCTTCCAAATAGATTTCTAAGCATATGGTACGTTCCATGCAATTCGGGCACCTATCTTGCATCAAGATTAGCACTAAATCCAAACAAACCAAACTGAGCTTCCACTTGAGCCCCTTTACCTAGGAATATCATCGGGTGCATCCAAAATGGTTTCTATGCCTATGATGCATTAGGCGCAAACCGTGTACCTATCTTGCACCAAAACAAACTGTCTCTAAATAGACCGAAGCGAGATTCGATATGACACATGTCATCTAGGAGTTCTATTGGGTCGTCCAAATGGATTTCTAAGCATATCGTATGTTCCATGCAAGCCATGCACCTATCTTGCATCAAGATTAGCACTATCTCCAAACAGATCGAACTGAGCTTCAACTTGAGCCTCTTCACCTAGGAGTATTATCGGGTGCTTCCATAATGGTTTCTGAGCTTATGGAGCATTATGTGTAAACCGTGCATCAATCTTGCACCTAAACTAACGCTGACTCCAAACGGATCGAAGCGAGATTCCATATGACACACATCATCTAGGAGTTCTATCAGGTACATCCAAATTGATTTCTGAGAATATGGTACGTTCCATGCAAACCATACACCTATCTTGCTTCAAGATTAGCACTATCTCCAAATAGACAAAACCGAGCTTTCACTTGAGCCTCTTCACCTAGGAGTACCATCGGGAACTTCTACAACAGTTTCTGAGCCTATGGTGCACTGGACACAAACAACACACCTATCTTGCACCGAAACTAATACTATCTCCAACTAGACTGAACTGAGATTCCATATGACACACTTCATCTATTAGTTCCATCAGCTGCATCTAGCAGTTCCATCAGGTGTGTCCAAATTGATTTTTGAGCATATGGTATGTTCCATGCAAACCGTGCGCCTATTTTGCATCAAGATTAGAACTATCTCTAAACAGACTGAACCAAGCTTTCACTTGAGCCTCTTCACCAAGGAGTACCACCAGGTGTCTCCAAAGTTGTTTCTTATGGTCCATTAGGTGCCAACCGTGCACCTATCTTGCACCGAAACTAACACTATCTCCAAATGGACCGAAGCAAGATTCCATATGACAGACATCATCTAGGAGTTCTATCAAATGTGTTCAAATTGATTTCTAAGCATATGTTATGATCCATGCAAACCGTACACCTATCTGACATCAAGATTAGCACTATCTCAAAAGAGACCAAACCAAGCTTCCACTTCAGCCTCTTCACCTAGTAGTATGATCGGGTGCTTCCACAATAGTTTCTGAGCCTATGGTGCATTAGGTGCAAACCATGCACCTATCTTGCATCAAAACTAGCATTGTCTCCAAACAGAATGAAGCGAGATTCTATATGACACACATTATCTAGGAGTAGTATCGGGTGCATCGAAATTGATTTCCGAGCATATGGTACGTTCCATCCAAACCGTGCACCTATCTTGCATCAAGATTAGCACTATCTCCAAACCGAGTTTCCACTTGAGCCCCGTTACCTAAGAGTACCATCATGTGCGTCCAAAATGGTTTCTTAGCCTATGATGCATTAGGCACAAACTGTGTACCTATCTTGCACCAAAACTAACTCTATCTCCAAAGAGACCAAAGTGAGATTCTATATGACACACATCATCTAGGAGTTCCATTAGGTGCTTCCAAATAGATTTCTAAGCATATGGTATGTTCCATGCAATTCGTGCACCACGTTCTATTAGCTTCCACTTACGCACCTTTACCTAGGAGTATCATCGGGTGCATCCAAAATAGTTTCTTAGCCTAAGATGCATTAGGCACAAACCGTGTACCTACCTTGCACCAAAACTAACTATGTCTCCAAATAGACTGAAGCGAGATTCCGTATGGCACATGTCATCTAGGAGTTCTCTTGGGTGTGTCCAAATGGATTTTTGAGCATATGGTACGTTCCTTGCAAACCGTGCACCTATCTTGCATCAAGATTAGTACTATCTCCAAACAGGTCGAACCAAGCTTCCACTTGAGCCTCTTCACCTAGGAGTATCATTGGGTGCTTCCACGATAGTTTCTGAGCCTATGATGCATCATGCGCAAATCGTGCACCAATCTTGCACCTAAACTAACACTATCTCCAAACAGACCAAAGCGAGATACAATATGACACACATCATCTAGGAGTTCTATCGGGTGCGTCCAAATTGATTTTTGTGAATATACTATCTTCAACTGGACCGAAGCGAGATTCCATATGGCAAACTTCAGCTAGTAGTTCCATCGGGTGCCTCGAGCAGTTCCATCGGGTGTGTCCACATTGATTTCTAAGCATATGGTATGTTCCATGCAAATCGTGCGCCTATCAAACATCAAGATGAGAACTATCTCCAAAGAGACCAAACCAAGCTTCCACTTGAGCCTCTTCACCAAGGAGTACCACCGGGTGCGTCCAAAATGGTTTCTTAGACTATGGTGCATTAGGTGCAAACCGTGCACCTATCTTGCGCCAAAACTAACACTATCTCCAAATGGACCAAAGCAAAATTCCATATGACGCACATCATCTAGGAGTTCTATCGGTGGGTCCAAATTGATTTCCGAGCATATGGTATGTTCCATGCAAACCATGCACCAATCTTGCATCAAGATTAGCACTATATCAAAACAGACCAAACCGAGCTTTCACTTGAGCCTCTTCATCTAGGAGTACAATCGGGTGCTTCCATAATGGTTTTGACCCAATGGTGCATTAGGCGCAAACCGTGCACCTATCTTGCACTGAAACTAACATTGTCTCTAAATAGACCAAAGCGAGACTCCATATGACACACATCATCTAAGAGTTCTATTGGGTGCGTATAAATTGATTTCTAGGCATATGGTATGTTACATGCAAACCGTGCACCTATCTTACATCAAGATTAGCACTATCTCCAAATAGACCGAACCGAGCTTCCACATCAGCCTCTTCACCTAGGAGTATCATCGTGTGCTTCCACAATGGTGTCTGAGCTTATGGTGCATTAGGCGCAAACCGTGTACCTATCTTTCACTGATACTAACATTGTCTCCAAACGGACCGAAGCGAGATTCTATATGACACACATTATCTAGGAGTTCTATCGGGTGCGTCGAAATTGATTTTCGAGCATATGGAACGTTCCATGCAAACCGCGCACCTATCTTGCATCAAGATTTAGCACTATATCCAAATCGAGCTTCTACTTGAGCCCCTCTACCTAGGAGTAACATCACGTGCGTCCAAAACAGTTTCTTAGCCTATGGTGCAATAGGCACAAACCGTGTACCTATCTTGCACCGAAACTAACACTATCTCCAAAGAGACCGAAGTGAGATTTTATATGACACACGTCATCTAGGAGTGCTATTGGGTGCTTCCAAATAGATTTCTAAGCATATGGTACATTCCATGCAATTCATGCACCTATATTTCATCAAGATTAGCACTATCTCCAAACAGACCAAACTGAGCTTCCACTTGAGCCCCTTTACCCAGGATTATCATCGGGTACATCCAAAATGGTTTCTTAGCCTATGATGCATTAGGCGCAAACTGTGTACCTATCTTGCACCAAAACTAACTTTGTCTCCAAACAGACCGAAGCGAGATTCCATATGACACATGTCATCTAGGAGTTCTATTGGGGTGCGTCAAAATGAGTTTCTTAGCATATGGTACGTTCCATGCAAACCGTGCACCCATCTTGCATCAAGATTAGCAGTATCTCCAAACAGATCGAACCGACCTTCCACTTGAGCCTCTTCACCTAGGAGTATCATCGGGTGCTTCCACAATGGTTTGTGAGCCTATGGTGCATTATGCGCAGACCATGCACCAATCTTGCACCTAAACTAACACTGTATCGAAACAAAGAAGCGAGATTCCATATGACACACAACATCTAGGAGTTCTATCGGGTGCGTCCAAATTAATTTTCGAGAATATGGTACGTTCCATGCAAACCATACACCTATCTTGCATCAAGATTAGCACTATCTCCAAACAGACCGAGTCGAGCTTTCACTTGAGCCTCTTCAGTTAAGGGTACCATTGGGAACGTCCACAATGGTTTTCTGAGCCTATAGTGCACTGAGCACAAACAATGCACCTATCTTGCACCGAAACTAATACTATCTCCAACTGGACCAAAGCGAGATTCCATATGACACACTTCACCTAGTAGTTCCATCGAGTGCATCTAGCAGTTCCATCGGGTGTGTCCAAATTGATTTCTGAGCATATGGTACGTTCCATGCAAACCATGCACCTATCTTGCATCGAGATTAGCACTATATCAAAACAGACCAAACCGAGCTTTCACTTGAGCCTCTTAATCTAGGAGTACCATCTGGTGCTTCCACAATGGTTTCTGACCCTATGGTGCATTAGGCGCAAACTATGCACCTATCTTGCACCGAAACTAACATTGTCTCTAAATAGACCGAAGCGAGATTCTATATGACACACATTATCTAGGAGTTCTATCGGGTGTGTCAAAATTGATTTCCGAACATATTGTACATTCCATGCATACCGTTCAATAAATCATGCATCAAGATTAGCACTATCTCCAAACCGAGCTTCCACTTGAGCCCCTTTACCTAGGAATAATATCACGTGCGTCCAAAATGGTTTCTTAGCCTATGGTGCATTAGGCACAAACCTTGTACCTATCTTGCACCAAAACTAACACTATCTACAAAGAGACCGAAGTGGGATTCTATATGACACACGTCATCTAGGAGTTCTATTCTGTGCTTCCAGATTTCTAAGCATATGGGATGTTCTATGCAATTCGTGCACCTATCTTGCATCAAGATTATCACTATCTCAAAACCGAGCTTCCACTTGAGCCCCTTTACCTAGGAGTACCATCGCGTGCCTATCTTGCACCGAAACTAACACTTTCTCGACACAGACTGAAGTGAGATTCTATATGACACACATTATCTAGGAGTTCTATTGGGTGCTTCTAAATAGATTTCTAAGCATATGGTACGTTCCATGCAATTTGTGCACCTATCTTGCATCAAGATTAGCACTATATCCAAACAAACCAAACTGAGCTTCCACTTGAGCCTCTTTACCCAGGAGTATCATCGGATGCATCCAAAATGGTTTCTTAGCCTATGATGCATTAGGCACAAACCGTGTACCTATCTTGCACCAAAACTAACACTATCTACGAACAGACCGAAGCGAGATTCCATATGACACATGTCATCTAGGAGTTCTATTGGGGTGCGTCCAAATGGATTTCTTAGCATATGGTATGTTCCATTCAAACCGTGCACCTATCTTCCATCAAGATTAGCACTATCGCCAAACAGATCGAACCGACCTTCGACTTGAGCCTCTTCACCTAGGACTATTATCGGGTGCTTCCATAATGGTTTCCGAGCCTATGGTGCATTATGCGCAAACCATGCACCAATCTTGCACCTAAACTAACATTGTATCCGAACAGATTGAAGCAAGATTCCACATGACACACATGATCTAGGAGTTCTATCGGGTGCGTCCAAATTGATTTCCGAGAATATGGTACGTTCCATGCAAACATACACCTATCTTGCATCATGATTAGCACTATCTCCAAACAGACCAAACCAAGCTTTCACTTGAGCCTCTTCACCAAGGAGTACCATCTTGTGCGTCCAAAATAGTTTCTTAGCCTATGGTGCACTAGGCACAAACCGTGTACCCATCTTGCACCAAAACTAACACTATCTATGAAGAGACCGAAGTGAGATTCTATATGACACACTTCACCTAGTAGTTCCATCGGGTGCATCTAGCAGTTCCATCGGGTGTGTCCAAATTGATTTCTGAGCATATGGTACGTTCCATGCAAACCATGCACCTATCTTGCATCGAGATTAGCACTATATCAAAATAGACCAAACCGAGCTTTCACTTGAGCCTCTTCACCAAGGAGTACCATCTTGTGCGTCCAAAATAGTTTCTTAGCCTATGGTGCATTAGGCACAAACCGTGTACCTATCTTGCACCAAAACTAACACTATCTACAAAGAGACTGAAGTGAGATTCCATATGATGCACTTCATCTAGTAGTTCCATTGGATGCATCTACAGTTCCATCGGGTTTGTCCAAATTGATTTCTGAGCATATGGTATGTTCCATGCAAACCGTGCACCTATCTTGCATCAAGATTAGAAATATCTCCAAACAAACAGAACCAAGATTCCACTTGAGCCTCTTCACCAAGGACAACCATTGTGTGCGTCTAAAATAGTTTCTTAGCCTATGGTGCATTAGGCACAAACCGTGTACCTATCTTGCACCAAAACTAACAATATCTCCAAAGAGACCGAAGTGAGATTCTATATGACACACGTCATCTAGGAGTTCTATTGGGTGCTTCCAAATATATTTCAAAGCATATGGTACGTTCCATGCAATTTATGCACCTATCTTGCATCAAGATTAGCACTATCTCCAAACAAAAGCAAACTGAGCTTCCACTTGAGCCCCTTTACCTAGGAGTATCATCGGGTGCATCCAAAATGGTTTCTTAGCCTATGATGCATTAGGCACAATCTGTGTACCTATCTTGCACCATAACTAACTCTGTCTCCAAACAGACCGAAGCAAGAATCCTTATGACACATGTCATCTAGGAGTTCTATTGGGGTGCGTCCAAATGGATTTCTTAGCATATGGTATGTTCCATGCAAACCGTGCACCTATCTTGCATTAAGATTAGCACTATCTCCAAACAGATCGAACCGACCTTCGACTTGAGCCTCTTCACCTAGGAGTATTATCGAGTGCTTCCATAATGGTTTCCGAGCCTATGGTGCATTATGCGCAAACCATGCACCAATCTTGCACCTAAACTAACACTATCTCCAACTCGACTGAAGCGAGATTCCATATGATACACTTCATCTAGTAGTTCCATCGGGTTTGTCCAAATTGATTTCTGAGCATATGGTATGTTCCATGCAAACCGTGCACCTATCTTGCATCAAGATTAGAAATATCTCCAAACAGACAGAACCAAGATTCCACTTGAGCCTCTTCACCAAGGAGTACCATCTTGTGCGTCCAAAATAGTTTCTTAGCCTATGGTGCATTAGGCACAAACCGTATACCTATCTTGCACCAAAACTAACACTATCTACAAAGAGACCGAAGTGAGATTCTATATGACACACGTCATCTAGGAGTTCTATCGGGTGCTTCCAAATATATTTCTAAGCATATAGTACGTTTGATGCAATTCGTGCACCAATCTTGCATCAAAATTAGCACTGTCTCCAAACAAAAGCAAACTGAGCTTCCACTTGAGCCCCTTTACCCAGGAGTATCATCGGGTGCATCCAAAATGGTTTCTTAGCCTATGATGCATTAGGCGCATACTGTGTACCTATCTTGCAGTAAAACTAACTCTGTCTCCAAACAGACTGAAGCGAGATTCTATATGACACATGTCATCTAGGAGTTCTATTGGTGTGCGTCCAAATGGATTTCTTAGCATATGGTATGTTCCATGCAAACCGTGCACCTATCTTGCATCAAGATTAGCACTATCTCCAAACAGACCGAACCGAGCTTTCACTTGAGCCTCTTCACCTAGGAGTACCATCGGGAACTTCCACAATGATTTTTGAGCCTATGGTTCACTGGGCACAAACCATGCAACTATCTTGCATCAAAACTAATACTATCTCCAACTGGACTGAAGGAAGATTCCATATGATACACTTCCTCTAGTATTTCCATCGGGTGCATCTATAGTTCCATCGGGTTTGTCCAAATTGATTTCTGAGCATATGGTATGTTCCGTGCAAACCGTGCGCCTATCTTGCATCAAGATTAGAACTATCTCCAAACAGACAGAACCAAGATTCCACTTGAACCTCTTCACCAAGGAGTACCATCGTGTGCGTCCAAAATAGTTTCTTAGCCTATGGTGCATTAGGCACAAACTGTGTACCTATCTTGCACCGAAACTAACACTATCTCCAAAGAGACCGAAGTGAGATTCTATATGAACCACGTCATCTAGGAGTTCTATTGGGTGCTTCCAAATATATTTCGAAGCATATGGTACGTTCGATGCAATTCGTGCACCTATCTTGCATCAAGATTAGCACTATCTCCAAACAAAGCAAACTGAGCTTCCACTTGAGCCCCTTTACCCAGGAGTATCATCGGGTGCATCCAAAATGGTTTCTTAGCCTGGTACGTTCGATGCAATTCGTGCACCTATCTTGCATCAAGATTAGCACTGTCTCCAAACAAAAGCAAACTGAGCTTCCACTTGAGCCCCTTTACCCAGGAGTATCATCGGGTGCATCCAAAATGCTTTCTTAGCCTATGATGCATTAGGCGCAAACTGTGTACTTATCTTGCACCAAAACGAACTTTGTCTCCAAACAAACCGAAGCGAGATTCCATATGACACATGTCATCTTGGAGTTCTATTGGGGTGCGTCCAAATGGATTTCTTAGCATATGGTATGTTCCATGCAAACCGTGCACCTATCTTGCATCAAGATTAGCACTATCTCCAAACAGATCAAACCGACCTTCCACTTGAGCCTCTTCACCTAGGTTTATCATCGGGTGCTTCCATAATGGTTTCTGAGCCTATGGTGCATTATGCGCAAACCATGCACCAATCTTGCACCTAAACTAATACCGTCTCCAAACAGATTGAAGCGAGATTCCATATGACACACATAATCTAGGAGTTCTATCGGGTGCGTCCAAATTGATTTCTAAGAATATGGTACGTTCCATGCAAACCGTACACCTATCTTTCATCAAGATTAGCACTATCTCCAAACAGACTGAACCGAGCTTTCACTTGAGCCTCTTCACCTAGAAGTACCATCGGGAACTTCCACAACGATTTCTGAGCCTATGGTGCACTGGGCACAAACCATGCAACTATCTTGCAACGAAACTAATACTATCTCCAACTGGACAGAAGCGAGATTCCATATGATACACTTCATCTAGTAGTTCCATCGGGTGCATCTACAGTTCCATCAGGTTTGTCCAAATTGATTTCTGAGCATATGGTATGTTCCATGCAAACCGTGCACCTATCTTGCATCAAGATTAGAACTATCTCCAAACAGATAGAACCAAGATTCCACTTGAGCCTCTTCACCAAGGAGTACCATCGTGTGCCTCCAAAATAGTTTCTTAGCCTATGGTGCATTAGGCACAAACCATATACCTATCTTGCACCGAAACTAACACTATCTCCAAAGAGACCGAAGTGAGATTCTATATGACACACGTCATCTAGGAGTTCTATTGGGTGTTTCCAATTATATTTCGAAACATATGGTATGTTCCTTGCAATTCGTGCACCTATCTTGCATCAAGATTAGCACTATCTCCAAACAAAAGCAAACTGAGCTTCCACTTGAGCCCCTTTACCCAGGATATCATCAGGTGCATCCAAAATGGTTTCTTAGCCTATGATGCATTAGGCGCAAACTGTGTACCTATCTGCTCCA
>NC_012873.2:26278187-26282062 GCF_000003195.3 Sorghum bicolor | reverse complement strand
AAACTTATACTATCTCCAAGTAGACTGAAGCGAGATACCATATGATGCACTTCATCTAGTTGTTCTATCGGGTGCATCTACCGATCCATCGGGTGTGTCCCAATTGATTTCTGAGCATATGGTATGTTCCATGCAAATCGTGCGCCTATCTTGCATCAAGTTTAGCACTATCTCCAAACAGATCGAACCGACCTTCCGCTTGAGCCTCTTCACCTAGGATTATCATCGGGTGCTTCAATAATGGTTTCTGAGCCTATGGTGCATTATGCGCAAACCATGCACCAATCTTGCACCTAAACTAACACTGTCTCCAAATAGATTGAAGCGAGATTCCATATGACACACATGATCTAGGAGTTCTATCGGGTGCGTCCAAATTGATTTCTGAGAATTTGGTACGTTCCATGCAAACCATACACCTAACTTTCATCAAGATTAGCACTATCTCCAAATAGACCGAACCGAACTTTCACTTGAGCCTCTTCACCTAGGAGTACCATCAGGAACTTCCACAACGATTTTTGAGCCTATGGTGCACTGGGCACAAACCATGCAACTACCTTGCACCAAAACTAATACTATCTCCAACTGGACCGAGGCGAGATTCCATGTGATACACTTCATCTAGTAGTTCCGTCGGGCGCATCTACAGTTCCATCGGGTTTGTCCAAATTGATTTCTGAGCATATGGTATGTTCCATGCAAACCGTGCACCTATCTTGCATCAAGATTAGAACTATCTCCAAACAGACAGAACCAAGATTCCACATGAGCCTCTTCACCAAGGAGTATCATCGCGTGCGTCCAAAATAGTTTCTTAGCCTATGGTGCATTAGGCACAAAACATGTACCTATTTTGCACCGAAACTAACACTATCTCCAAAGAGACCGAAGTGAGATTCTAAATGACACACGTCATCTAGGAGTTCTATTGGGTGCTTCCAAATATATTTCGAAGCATATGGTATGTTCCATGCAATTCGTGCACCTATCTGGCATCAAGATTAGCACTATCTCCAAACAAAAGCAAACTAAGCTTCCACTTGAGCCCCTTTACCCCGGAGTATCTTCGGGTGCATCCAAAATGGTTTCTTAGCCTATGATGCATTAGGCGCAAACTGTGTACCTATATTGCACCAAAACTAACTCTGTCTCCAAACAGACCAAAGCGAGATTCCATATGCCACATGTCATCTAGGAGTTCTATTGGGGTGCGTCTAAATGGATTTCTTAGCATATGGTATGTTCCATGCAAACCGTGCACCTATCTTGCATCAAGATTAGCACAATCTCCAAACAGATCGAACCGACCTTCCACTTGAGCCTCTTCACCTAGGAGTATTATCGGGTGCTTCCATAATGGTTTCCGAGCCTATGGTGCATTATGCGCAAACTATGCACCAATCTTGCACCTAAACTAACACTATCTCGAAACAGATTGAAGCAAGATTCCATATGACACACATGATCTAGGAGTTCTATCGGGTGCGTCCAAATTGATTTCCGAGAATATGGTACGTTCCATGCAAACCGTACACCTGTCTTGCATCAAGATTAGCACTATCTCCAAACAGACCAAACCAAGCATTCACATGAGCCTCTTCACCTAGGAGTACCATCGGGAACTTCCACAATGATTTCTGAGCCTATGGTGCACTGGACATAAACCATGCACCTATCTTGCACCAAAACTAATACTATCTCCAACTGGTAGTTCCATTGGGTGCATCTACAATTCCATTGGGTGTGTCCAAATTGATTTCTGAGCATAAGGTATGTTCCATGCAACTGTGCACCTATCTTGCATCAAGATTAGAACTATCTCCAAACAGATAGAACCAAGATTCCACATGAGCCTCTTCACCAAGGAGTACCATCGCGTGCGTCCAAAATAGTTTCTTAGCCTATGATGCATTAGGCACAAATCGTGTACCTATCTTGCACCGAAGCTAACACTATCTCCAAAGAGACCGAAGTGAGATTCTATATGACACACGTCATCTAAGAGTTCTATTGGGTGCTTCCAAATATATTTTGAAGCATATGGTACGTTCGATGCAATTCGTGCACCTATCTTGCATCAAGATTAGCACTATCTCCAAACAAAGCAAACTGAGCTTCCACTTGAGCCCCTTTACCCAGGAGTATCATCGGCTGCATGCAAAATGGTTTCTTAGCCTGGTATGTTCGATGCAATTCGTGCACCTATCTTGCATCAAGATTAGCACTATCTCCAAACAAAGCAAACTGAGCTTCCACTTGAGCCCCATTACCCAGGAGTATCATCGGGTGCATCCAAAATAGTTTCTTAGCCTATGGTGCATTTGGCACAAACCGTGTACCTATCTTGCACCGAAACTAACACTATCTCCAAAGAGACCGAAGTGAGATTCTATATGACACACGTCATCTAAGAGTTCTATTGGGTGCTTCAAAATATATTTTGAAGCATATAGTACGTTCGATGCAATTCGTGCACCTATCTTACATCAAGATTAGCACTATCTCCAAACAAAGCAAACTGAGCTTCCACTTGAGCCTCTTTACCTAGGAGTATCATCGGGTGCATCCAAAATGGTTTCTTAGCCTATGATGCATTAGGCGCAAACTGTGTACCTATCTTGCACCGAAACTAACTCTGTCTCCAAACAGACCAAAACGAGATTCTATATGACACATGTCATCTAGGAGTTCTATTGGGGAGTGTCCAAATGGATTTCTTAGCATATGGTATGTTCCAGGCAAACCGTGCACCTATCTTGCATCAAGATTAGCACTATCTCTAAACAGATCGAACCGACCTTCCACTTGAGCCTCTTCACCTAGGATTATCATCGGGTGCTTCCATAATGGTTTCTGAGCCTATGGTGCATTATGCGCAAACCATGCACCAATCTTGCACCTAAACTAATACTGTCTCCAAACAGATTGAAGCGAGATTCCATATGACACACATAATCTAGGAGTTCTATCGGGTGCGTCCAAATTGATTTCTAAGAATATGGTACGTTCCATGCAAACCGTGCACCTATCTTTCATCAAGATTAGCACTATCTCCAAACAGACCGAACCGAGCTTCCACTTGAGCCTCTTCACCTAGGAGTACCATCGGGAACTTCCACAACGATTGTTGAGACTATGGTGCGCTAGGCACAAACCATGCAACTATCTTGCACCGAAACTAATACTATCTCCAACTGGACCGAAGCGAGATTCCATATGATACACTTCCTCTAGTAGTTCCATTGGGTGCATCTACAGTTCCATCGGGTTTGTCCAAATTGATTTCTGAGCATATGGTATGTTCTATGCAAACCGTGCACCTATCTTGCATCAAGATTGGAACTATCTCCAAACAGACAGAACAAAGATTCCACTTGAGCCTCTTCACCAAGAAGTACCATCATGTGCGTCCAAAATAGTTTCTTAGCCTACGGTGCAGTAGGCACAAACCGTGCATCTATCTTGCAACGAAACTAACATTATCTCCAAAGAGACCGAACTGAGATTCTATATGACACACGTCAACTAGGAGTTCTATTGGGTGCTTCCAAATATATTTCTAAGCATATGGTACATTTGATACAATTGGTGCACCTATCTTGCATCAATAGCACTATCTCTAAACAAAGCAAACTGAGCTTCCACTTGATCAACCACAAGAGAGAGCATTCCAAGAATTGAAGAAGAGGCTATCCGAAGCCCCCTTGCTGGTGTTACCGGATTTCACTAAAACCTTTGAGGTTGAATGTGATGCAAGTGGGATCAGAATCGGTGGTGTCCTAATGCAAAATGGACAGCTGGTTGCATACTTCAGTGAGAAGTAAGGAGGTGCGCAACTGAACTACTCGGTGTATGACAAAAAATTGTATGCT